>NW_028318511.1:6080937-6381406 GCF_062004578.1 Staurois parvus
ACAGGGGCCCCATGATCCCCTATTGCCCGGGGGCCCCATGAGTTGTCAGTCCGCCCCTGCAGTGGTCCCATTCATTTGAACAGGTTTCATTCATGAAACAATGGGTATAATCTCAAGAAGTAAAGCATTGCAGCTTTTGCATGTGTACACTTCCAGCTTCTGCAGCCAAAGGGGGTAGAAGTTGGGGAGAGGGGTAAAAGTGCAGCTCAACCGCAAGGTTTTACTTCCCGCCGCAACTGCTCGTGTGAACGAACCTTAACACACAAATAATGATTTTACTTTAGTTATGTGATTGTTATTTGTAAATGTGTGTGCAGGGGACTGACAACTCATGGGGCCCCCGGGCAATAGGGGATCATTGGGCCCCCGGGCAATAGGGGATCATGGGGCCCCTGTGTCCTTGGCCAAACTCAAAAAAGCCTATGAAAAAGGTACCAATGGCATCTCATGGGGCCCCCTACTGACCCCGGGCCCTCGGGCAGTGCCCGAATTTCCAAATGGTCAGTCCGCCCCTGTGTGTGTGTAAGTCTCCTCCTCCTGGAGTTGTGAACTGTGTATGGGGGGAGTGGAGTGTCGGAGGACCCCCAGACACACACAGGCGGTAGAAGCGTGTCATCTGTAAATGGTCCGGTAGATGGCGCCCTCCTCCCGGAGAGGAGCAGTACTCATGGCGCCCCCGGAGTTAATGTGTGAGGAGAGGCAGTGGCGGGGCGTGGCTCAGTGAAGACTTTCTCCAGTCCCGGGCTCGGCTGTCTATCACTGTCCGGGATCCTGACCTCCTACACCGGCTGACATATAACCTGTTCCCCGGTCTGCAGGATCTGGAGCGGCCCTGTCCGGAGGTGAGCGGGCTGTGTGTGGGGCGGGGGAGGTGGGGTCTCTCTTCCATTGTGTGCTCCGACCAGGAAGTGGGAAGGTGGAGGAGTGAGGGGACAGGCAGGGTCACTGCTCCGGCTGGCCTCCTCGGCCCATATTACTACATGCTGGGGCTTACTATACCTGCACAGGAGGTCAATGTGTGTGTGACTGAATCTGCCCATACACCACACAATCTCATTGTACAGTCTCCTATTGGTTCACATCTGCACAAACGCACAGCAGTCCATGTAACATGATTTCCTATGGGACACGTTCTCATCTATGCGTTTTTTGGAAAGGCTCAGGGACTTTTTTAAACCCCCCAGTCACATCAAACCTGACTTAGAATTCGTGTGACTTACAGTGAAGTCACATGATTTCGAAGTTGGGTGACTTGCCGATTTCAGGTGCGATTTGCAAGACGCCTGACACATATGTCTGTGCAATCCCATGAAAAGTAGTGCCTGTACTACTGCAGAAATCGGTGTGTCTGGGACCACGTCAGAACCGCACCGATATGACCGCTGCAATTGCGGACAATGGGATGCGACTTGGCGTACGATCTGCAAGTCACAGGGCATGCCATATCACCCCTGATGTGATCACGTTGTGGTTTGGCTCAATAGACTTCAAGGGATCCACTGCAGAAAAGCATGTAGTGTGTTTTTAATGAGTTGATGCGTTTTGCCCAGCAACAAGTGGGGGGAAAAACGCAAAACATGACAAACGCATGTGCAGAAAGGGATCAAATGCAAAGTGCATAGGTGTGAACCAAGCCTTGGGCCTGATTTCCATCTGTGCAGTTTTTCTGTGTTGTGCTTAAGCCCAGGTTCACGCTTCTGCGGTGCAGCACATCACATGTGATTCACTCAGGGACCCCCTGCATTCCTGTGCAGATCACATGCGATTTGTGTGTGGTGCAATTTGAACCATACATTTTGTATGTCCTTGAATCACACCGCATCCACACCATAAAAGTGCAGGACCCTTTTTTATTCCGCACCAGAATCAGATCACATGGGTGTTCACACCCCATGCAGTCTGATTCTGCAAATCGCACTGCAGTTTGCGAATTGATTTCGGGGGTGTCTTTAACTTGAAATACACACAAGCAGTAGTTCGTATAAACGGGGTGCGATTAGAAGTGAAACCAGTGAAAATTCCGCATCAGTGTGAACCAGAGCTTCTGTGTTTTTCAGGGCTGCCATTAAACTCTATTAAGCTAGGTTCACACCTATGCAGTATGCGTTTGATCCATTTCTGCAGTGCGTTTTGCGTTTTTGCACATGCATTTTTTATAAGGTTTGCATTAGTTTTTCTTGTTTTTTTTTTTTTTTGCCAACTTGTTGCTGGGCAGATTAAAACTTTTAAGATTAAAACGCATCAAAAAGGCACTCCATGCATTTCTGTGTCTCCATGAAGTCTACTGAACAAAAATGCAATGTTTTGTGTTTAAAAATAGTCCCTGACCCTTTCCAAAAAACGCACCGGGTGAAAACGCATATGTGAACCTGTCCCATAGGAAATCATGTTAAATGGACTGCACTGCGTTTCTGCAACATGCACCACAAAACTCTTAGGTGTGAACCTAGACTTACCCCTGGTTCACATATGCTCATTTTATGCGGGTACAAGAGCCCATTAATTTGAATGGATTCCCATGCCCCAGGACACGCAGGGAAGAAGTCCCTGCACTTCTTCTGAAACCGCAGCCCGCGTGGGAACCTCGGTTCCAAGTACGGTTGCGATTTCCAGGGCGTGTGGCGTGCCATTTGAATTAATGGCTCCCACCCGCGGGTCCGCATTCCTCTGTGTGGGTGGTGCGGCTGCACGAATTTTTGTGCAGATCCACAGCGGCACCACCCATACAGATCTGAACCTAGCCTTAGACTGTGTGTTTTTGTGAAAGTGATGTGCTTTAAAAAATTTGCATTCTAGTAGTGGTTAATGGAAGCGCACAAAACTACACTCACACCTTTGCAACATAGTTTTTTTTTTTTTTTGGTGTGGGGACTCCACCCCACCCCCCACAGATAAACATTGTAGGATGGGATGGTGTGAACAAGGCCTTCAGCTAGGTTCACACCTCTGCAGTTTGTGTTACATCCATTTCTGCAGTGCTTTTTGCTGTGCATGTTACGTTTTTGCATGTGTTTTTGACGCGTTTTGAGTTTGTTTTTTTTTCCCAACTTGTTGCCGGACAGATTAAAATGCATCAAACACGCACTACATGTAGTTCTGCAGCTTCTCCATTGAAGTCTATTGAACCAAAAACGTAACCTTTTCTGTTTAAAAAAAGTCCCTGACCCTTTCCTAAAAACACACCAGGCGAAAACGCGGAGATGTGAATGTGTACTATAGGAAATCATGTTAAATGGACCTGCAAAACGCTTAGGTGTGAACCTAGACTTAAAGTGGTATGACCAGGCAAAATAAAACCTGTGCAGTACATCTCTGCCATACATACACATTCCACATGTTGTATTCCTATAGGAGCCATACATGCTGATCTGCCGGAAATGCATTTAAAGGTGTTCACCTTTTCCAAACGTCATAAATGCACCACCAGTAATAAAAAAAAAAAAAAGATGCATGTGTTACATGTGTGCATTGAGGCCTGCAAAGCACTTCAGCTGCAATCAGTACATTGTGAGCACAGTGTACAGGCTCTTGCATTGCCTCTGCCTGGCCCCAGGTCTGTATGGAGGTATAGAGCTTATGTTATGGGCCTGGAAGAAGTAATGAATGGACTACAAGTGTGGTGACATCACCTCCCTCATGCTGGCTTGTTCTTCAGATGGAATCTAGTATCTTCATTAAATGGATCCTCCTGCATGGATGATGGGTGTTCAAACGCTGTGAAAACTGGCTGTTTTATGTTATTATTTTTTCTGCCACTAAATGCCCCTCAGGGGTAGCCTATGTGTCCATGCACACACAGGCATTTAAAGTAAGTAAAAATCCTTGCTGCCAGGGCATTCGGAAACAGCAGTGAGTTTTCAGATATAACACGTGATGTGTCTAAACGTGTGTAAAGCATCTAAATGTTTAGTGCTTGAGTGTTCATTTCAGTGGCCAGAATAAATTATTATTCTGGCCAATGAAAAGAATTGGTGCCCAAGCGCTTGATGCGCCTAAACATGTTTCAATAAAGAGACTTTAGGCGTGTTTTTTTGACGCTACTTTTTTTGTAAGGGAAAAATATTCAGGAGAGCTGGGCAAACACCCAGTGTGCTTGAGGCCCAATCTTAACAGCAGAATGCGGCACTATAGAAGCACCCCACCATTCAGCTAAAAGGGGAGGGGGGGTTAGATTTGGGGGATGTTGTATTCACCCATGTTTTCTGTATACCCTGAGTATGGCTATAACCTGAAACATGGAGTAAACCTAAAACATGGAGTAAACCTTTAACCCATACGTCCTGTTGGCACGGCATTTTTGCGAACTGAGTGGTGTCAGCCCTCCCAGTTGTCTTTTGCTCAATCCCTTTCACTCTCGGATCTCTACATAACGGCTTATCATTCTGTAATCTAAGGTAAGTACTAGGGGAGCGGTTTGAGAGAACACAGGAAGTGATCATAGGACACGGCTTCCTGAAGGGTTCATCAGTTGTTTAGTACTTATTGAACAGATATAAGTAAATGCCTCCAGTGGTATAGATAACAAATCAAAAGGAGCAAACAAGTAAAGTTCATTGTTGACGTTTACATACCCTTTAATACTTCTACCACCTTATTAAAACCTTCCTGGCATCCCTTTACTGGGGTCTGTAGGCCCATGAGCCAGGAAGGATCATCAATTGTGTGACTTCCATAGTTGGCTGTCACAGTGGTCATGTGACTAGGAGCCGTTTCCCAATTGTTAGCGGGTACCAAGAGCTGTCATTGACAGCGAAGCCTCTGTGCTGGGAGCGTGCTCATGGCACAGAAACCTCAGCTGCCTATTGATGCATATGTGTGGCATGTGGGCTCAAAAGCCCACCCTTTTGTCACCGCACATGTATTAAATGGGAAGCAAGAGTTTCAGGTAGTACTGCAGGTTTGAATTGCTGGTCATGTTCAAATGTGTACACTTCCAGTCCTATCTGGTTGAGGGAATGGAGCCACAGCCCATTGTCTGCTGCCATGATGTTCCGGGAAGGTGATGCACCGCAGAGGGCATGGACTGCCACACGTGTAAGCGAGCCTAATGGATTTGTGGGATGGCTGTAATAGAGAATGTGCTAAATGTGATCTGTATTTGCTCAGAGCGTAGGATATGGTCAATATGGGGACGGGCATGCCAGGAATGTCATGACTGGGGACTGTCACTAGGATGCCTTCCCTTAGGGAGCTCTTCTACAACAGGGCAGGTATACCAGCAAAATGTGCAGCCCGAGGTCAAGGAAATGTGACACCACAATGGTATGCTGAAGGTTCCAGGCTGCTGTCACCCAGAAGACAGACTGGTTGTGTGTGTTGTGATATACATGGTTTTGTCTTATTTCTTGTATTGAAGTGTGCAGGGAAGCAGGTCTAGGTTCTCCACTAGATCCAGAAGTATCGGGTTGTTAATTGGGTGTTCTGGTATCATGGCAGTTCTATAGCCCGCTGCAACCAGCATTATCCTTCATCTTTTGTGACCTGACAAAGTGTATGAGTGGCTGCAGTGGTCAACATGAAGGCTGAAAGGAATGGGGGGCTCCTTCTAATGACCGTGTAGGGCCATACACCATCTAGATCAGCATATTTCTGAGGTGGGAGCAGCCAGGTTTGTGATCAGCTGCTGACTAAAGCTTGTACTAATCAATGACAGGCTGACACTGCATAGCTGGGCAGTTGTAATCGCACAAGGATCGAATACATTCTGCTAGGGACGGATGAGATTTGTGTCCAGAGGCGATCATCTGCTCCTAACCATAGGTGATCACTTGTGTGATTTCATGTGACCTTGTGTAGCCTGTCTGAGCCATACAAAGCAAGCATGCTGGAGCTGACGGGAGAGATCTGTGTTTACATACAATAAAACAATCAGTAAGTGTAGCGCTCTGTGACAACAAACTAAAATTCTCAACACAGGGTACTAATGTGACAAATGGTGAAACAAACCGTGAAAACTTCTCAATAAAGGTAAATAATAAATATATATAGTTTGGCCCAGTATCAGTCTCTTCCAGGAGGGTGAACAAGTGTTGTGTTTTCATGGGCCCCTCCTCTATGAAGCAAAGGGAGCTGATAATACTGATTAAGAGCCATTTAAGGAAAAGGGGAATCGAGCTTGTCCTTGGTCTGGAAGACTTATGCTGTTTCTGCTAAATTTTCTGGAGGATACGCTTTAACCCAGGAGGATCCGGGCGTGATCCAAAAGGCCCTTAGGCCCTTTTAGGGGTCACAGTAAGGCAGTGAGGAGCCAATCTAGCTGTGTGTGGAGTCATCACCAGAGCCTACAACGCACAAGGTTCACCTGCATGTTTATAATTTATTGCTGTGGACACTGGTGGCACGTATTGATATATATATATTTTATTTCTGAGTGAGGTATTCATTCATTGAATTCACTTTTTATTGAACTTATTATGGTTTTAGTGGTTCATATATTGGTATTGATTTGAGCGTGTTGACACGGGGCACCACTTTGTCACTGTTTATGTAGGTTATATCTCCCAGTATTGGGGGCTCAATTTCATTTTTCAGTGTGTGTATGTATGTATATGTGTGCGTGTATGTGTATATGTATATATATATGTGTGTGTGTGTATATATATATATATATATATATATATATATATATATATATATATATATATATATATATATATATATATAGTTTTATTGTACTGCTGAGAGAGATTTATTATTTACCTTTTATTGAGACTTTTCACTGTTTGTTTCACCATTTGTCACATTAGTACCCTGTGTTGAGAATTTTTGTTTGTTGTCACAGAGCGCTACACTTACTGACTGTTTTATTTTATGCTTTTCCACTTTAGGTAATAAGGTGCAGGTGTAGCAGCCTATTTTAGTTTATTAGACTTGAGCGCAGGAGGCTTTTCCCTTTGTGTTTTTACATACAGACCTCACGCCCGTCGGTGATACTTGGCCGGGACCCAGTGATTGACAGCTGAAGCCACCAATGGCAGCACGGGTAGGGCATGCCCACGCCCTCTACCCTAAAATGCAAAATTGTGTGTATGTATATGTGTGTGTGTGTATGTATGTGTGTGTGATTTGTAGGCAGGCGTTTGGGGGGCGTTAACGCTCAAATGTTTATGAAAATTCTACACAGTGCTGTTTATACTGAAGCGTTAGCATCACGGCAAAATTGACGCCTCATGTTGAGTCAGGAGGAGTTGAAGTCTTTCAACGCCTCCCATTCAAGTCTATGGTGAGGCTCCTCAAACACCTGGCAGGCGTTTGCAGGGTGTTAATACCATTAACTTCATTATAGGCATTTGTGGTGCAGTTTTAACGTTTGGAAAACGCCTCAAAAACGTGCAGAGTGTATTTGGGGGGAGGCGTTAGACAGGCGGTTGGGCAGAGTTTTTAATGCTCCTCAAATGCCTGTCAAACTGTATAGGGGCGTTTGGGAAGAGTTAGAAATGAGTCAAGTGTGAACGAGCCCTTATTCAGTGAAGGCCTGCTGCAGTGCTGGCGTCACTTCAATGGGTTGCTTTTGGCATCAGTCTCATCTGCGAGACACAATGGGGTTGATTTCCTTAAACTGCCAATCAGCTTCAAACTTCAGCTTGTTCAATTAAGTGTTGACAAAAAAAAAAAATCTGGGCGCTGATTGGTTTCTATGGAGAGCTGCACCAGATTTTGCACTCTGCTGTTTTAGTAAATCAACTCCAAAGTATAAATTTGAAAGCTCTGCAACTGTAGCAGTGTGTACTAACGTGGCCAATGGTCATATACACATGCACCTGGCGGGTGGTGAAAACATACAACCACCTATTTCACTGCCCCTATGTTGCCTGTGTGAACAACACCTAAATGTCATTCCGTTTTATATTTACATCTGTTAAGTCACGTGTACAAGAACTGTAGACTAACTTGTGTTGGGCTGTGAAAAGTAATGACTTTTTTTTTCCTTCTGCCTTTTGAGTATGCGTCCTGGGTTTACACTACTGTGACCTGAAAGTCGCATGACTTACAGTGCGACTTTGTCAGGCAACTTGAGAGACTCTGAAGCGACTTTCAGGGAATGCCTGGGTAATCTTCCTGTAATGTTGGATCCAAATCAAAGCAATATAGATGAGGATCCGACTTGGAGGCAACTTCCATTAAAGTTAGGATTTGGTCATGTCTTTGCCAGATTGCACAATGTAGAATGAAAGTCTGGAAGCTGACACATTTAAGGTGTGTTCACACCAGAGGCCACTAGTGTGCGCTGTGAAGAAAGCAGTGCCAATGTGTATTAAAGCTGAGTTCCAGCTGGAAGAAAAAAAAAAGCAGCTTCAAAAACTGTAGCTGCTGACTTTTAAAATGCAGCCACTTACCTGTCCCTCAGTCCACGATGTCCTCACCATGGCTGGTTTCACCGGCCGTCTTCTCTCCCTGGCACCGGCATCTTTAGTGTGGGCACCCGGCTGTGACAGCTTGCGGCTTCACAGCCAGGTGCCCACTGCGCATGCGCTGTGATTTGTGAATGGCCCCGTAGTCTTCTGGGACCTGTCACGTGTCCCTGAAGACTACGAAGGGGGGAGGACAACTTCCGCTTGTACTCGCCTAGGTGATCGCAGTGAAAGTGGGAGCGGGTACCTGTCAAATTCGGGTACCCGCTCCCCAAAGGTGCCAATCCTTAATGGGGAGCGGGGGACAAAGCATTAAAGCAGAACTTCCCCTTTTGGGTGGAACTCCGCTTCAATGATTCATAGCACTGTTTACGTTTTTAACTTTATTGAAACATCTGTGACATCATTCATCTTTATCCACCACAGCACTTTGCTGTCGCAGTAGAGTATGTCCCTTTTTTTTTTTTTTTTTCTCTCTTTTGAGTGTGTTGTATGAACTGAAGACCTAGATCTCAAGGCAGATTGCCTTGTCTGTGTGGTTCGTGGCCCATCACCGCTGCGATCTGGATACAGGGGAATGTGTTCCGCTGCAGCAGACTGTACAAGTTTGTGTCTCTGTGTGTGTGTCTCTCTCATCCTGGCGATTGTACAAGGAAGAGGGAGAGGCCCTCTGCTAGCCACCCCTGGATTAATGGCCATGTTCTTCCCTTCCTTTCTTTTGGGAAAGTTTGGGTTCCTGGAGAGGTGCATGTGTGTGCTGCGGCTATAGTGTTCGACACACGGCCTAACTTGGCAGCCATCCAGGAAGGAAATGGGTGAAATTGGCCTTTATCCTCCTCTTGTGACCTTGCAGATGGAGTAGCGAGCCCTGTGGCAAAAGGCAGAAGACAAACATGACAGGAAGGTCCTGCAGGCAGTGGTCCCACCCTAAGGTAGGCCTGTGAATACTTGATTATCCTCAGGTGTGCCATCCTGGAAGGTGAGAGGAGAAATACAACTGTCATTTATCCATAACAGTATATCTATGAACCTTCCAGGGTGGCAGGCCTACTTCCCACCCTATTAAGGGGGGGAGAAAACTCCTAAAAGTAGTATCTGGTGAGTACCTATGTAGAATTATTCCCCTTGTGGACCAGTTTCGGGACTTGCTTTATTACAAACTGGGTCAAGGGGACAGGTGGGGACTTTTAACAGTTGTCAATTGACTGTGTTTCCTGTAGGGGGGAGCTTCTCATCCCTCACATGTGCCGTCCTGGAAGGTTCAGAGAAATAGTTATCGATAAGTAACGCTTGTATTTACATCCTCCGCTCAGAAATTCCTGTAGCTTTAGCCCTGAAGACAGTTTTTGTTGGCGGAATAGAGACAAGCGTGTGATTGTTCATTGTGGATGGTGCACCTGCATGGAGTGTATGTAAATAAGGCTTGCCGGCCAAATATCTCCACACACAGCAGTTTACCAACATGAAGCTGACACCAGCACATCATCCAGCTGCCCCGTGGCAGTGTCTCATAGCCCACAACACTGGAGCTTTGTTGATTTTAGTTGTCCTCATCGCTGGCACTCTACATCCTGAGTTGTACATGACTTCAGAGCAAAGTCCAGGCACAGTCTAGTGTTTCCTCTATGGAGGGTGTGGCTGGTATAAAGCAGCAAATTATGCAGGAAAGGCATTTCCAAGTTTCATACATTAACGTCACACTAGACTCTGTTTCTATACAAGTGTGCATTCTTAATGCAAACAAGACCTCTCATTGCTGTTAGCCTCTTTCAGCCTCTTCCAAATACACTTTTTTTTTTTTTTTTTTTTTTTAGCTGTTTTGATCTGACATTTTGTTACAGAAGCCTTTCTAAATTAACCTTCAGCCCCAGTTCACATCGGGTGCGGCTTTGAAGTCACACTACTTAAGTGTGATTTCAATGCCAGTGATCAGTGCGTTTTTATACACATGTCAATGGGAGTTGTACATGAAATCACACAAAAATAGTGCAGGAACCTTGTTCAAAGTCAGTGCGATTTGTCATGTGACTTTAATCTGTCAGATTGCATGACAAGTCACACCCAGTGTGAACAGGGGCTCAGTTCTCAGGGAAACCCCTACTAAAACCAAATCACCATGGATCAGTAGGAAACATGGCATGCTCATTGGTGGTCAGTGGGAAGAATTTATTTGGTGTCATGTCACTGGTTCTGCCAAGAGCCATGGACATAAGAACTATGCAGGCAACATCAGATGGGAGGCTATCGGCGACAACTCAAGGAACCATAGGGTTCCATGATACCCTTGTTGAGATGGCTGTGTTAGACAATTGCTATGTTTCTTCTCCTTGGTTCCACTGTATATAGGAATGTAGCCCTGTCTTACTCCCAAGATAGACTATGGCCTGTGGGATTTGTATTGTACATGACTACATCTTACGTGTACTGCTCATTCCAAACTAATGAAAGTGAGAGGGGAAAGGAGAGGTTCTGGAGTTGATGTTCTTGGTCTGATGTAGTATATTTATTATTGACAATTAGGCCAGTAAATTATTACTCTTGTGTTTACAGTAATTCTATTAATATTGGTACTTTGATTCAGCATACTAACCACCATCTCCAGAGTTATATAAATAACAAGTTCTGCTTTATCATTATTAAGATAAGCAATACCACAATATAATGGTGACTGTGGTGGTGTTAGTGTGGGCAACGAAAAAATGGCCACCATGATATTAATTACATCTCCTATAGGCTATATTGCTATGGCGGTGCTTGGTGTAAGTGTCTATATATAAATTGAAACCTCGTTTCTCCTTAATAAATACACCAATTGTTAGCTATTTCCAACCCCAATTTAGCCTAGTAGTTTGCCCAGCTGCCAAATTGTTATATTAGGTAAGCTGTAGGCTGTTGTCACAGCAGTGATGCGGTTGATCCGCCGGACTCCGGTAAAATGGCACCCGCGCATGCGCGGAGATCTATATATAGCGGTGGACTTCGGAGGCGAGCTATCCCTTTTGACAATGTGCTGGTGCACGAAACGCGTCAAGGAATGAGCTCGCTGCGCTGACGTCACACGCTGCCAGGTCCATGTGCTAGGCTGGCAGCCATATTTGAATTACATTGAAATCTTTCGGAAGTACTTTCAGATATATTTTTCAGCATGAATGCCTGATCGTTTTAGCATCTATACACACTCATGCTTATGCTGGCTTTCACTTGCATGCTGGATTGAGCCTGTTCTATGTTTTGACAACTATTGAACTATATGCTGCTTCCATTTGCTATAATAATGTTATGTGGTTTTGACAGCTATTGAACCATATGCTGTTTTCAATTGGCTATAACAATAATAATAAAAAATACTACACCATATTAGCCCTTTTTTTTTTTTTTTTGGTGGCTTATTCCTGGAGCTGCTTTAAGGTGGAGATCCAGCGTTAAGTTGCTGTGGAGTTTACACCAAGGAGCTGTCCTTTTTGCTGTGATGGTCCCACGGAGAGGTCTGAAGTCCTGTTAAGGGTGTAGTGAGTACTTGAGAAGTACCATATCCCCATCGGTTCCTAGATGACCACTAGTGCCCTACAGATAGACCTTTATATGCACAACTTGGTTGTGTGTCCGGTGAGTGCAAGCACACCTCTTTTTCCTTACAAGGAGTCACGAGCACCGTATTTATCTGAATTTGTGAAGGAGCTACTAATTATCCGCACACACTGGATGATACAAGCACATATCTAAGGAAGAACCTATGTGGACTATTATACGTTTATATTGTGCGTTTGTCACTGGTTTTCGTCCATATAGGACGACGCACTATTTAAACTTTGTTGCGCTCCTTGGTAGTTTTGTCTCACTTTATATTGCTATTTGATATTATTTTAGCGCTGCAATTGTGATATAGTTACTTTTAAGGATTTAGGTTTTTTCTTTTTGCAAGCTGCTTTACTATATTGGTTTATTCATTTATACATTTTAAATAGCGCTTGCTTAAATATTACTATATATACACATACAGCATATGTATATAGGAGCTGGACTTGGTATGCATAAATCAGTCATTTAGGTGATTGACACTATCAGCCAAGCCATTGATTTATCCATTCTCCTGATTTTGACCTCATCTATCAAGGACTGAAATATTTGATTCCCCTGATCTGTCCTAGGAGAACTCATAAGTTTGCTAAATTTTATTTGGATATATACTACTTTGAGCAGCACAGTGGCTAAACGGTTAGCACTTCTACCTGGCAGCACTAGGGTCGTTGATTTAAATCCCAACCATGGCACCACCTGTCTGGAGTTTGCATGTTCTCAGTGTGGCTTTTTTTTTTTTAATACTCTAAATTAAAATATTTGTGCTCCTGTTTTTTACATGTGTTTATCATACAGCACAAATATACTGTATTGGCTTATAAAAGCAATAGCGATGAAGGGTGCTAGGCTGCAGAAACCTCCTGTGTCCTAGCAATGGAGGAAGCTAGGAGGCTGAGGCCCCCCGCGTCCTAGCAATGGAGGAAGCTAGGCGGCTGAGGCCCCCCGCGTCCTAGCAATGGAGGAAGCTAGGCGGCTGAGGCCCCCCGCGTCCTAGCAATGGAGGAAGCTAGGCGGCTGAGGCCCCCCGCGTCCTAGCAATGGAGGAAGCTAGGCGGCTGAGGCCCCCCGCGTCCTAGCAATGGAGGAAGCTAGGCGGCTGAGGCCCCCCGCGTCCTAGCAATGGAGGAAGCTAGGCGGCTGAGGCCCCCCGCGTCCTAGCAATGGAGGAAGCTAGGCGGCTGAGGCCCCCCGCGTCCTAGCAATGGAGGAAGCTAGGCGGCTGAGGCCCCCCCCCGCGTCCTAGCAATGGAGGAAGCTAGGCGGCTGAGGCCCCCCCCCGCATCCTAGCAATGGAAGAAGCTAGGCGGCTGAGGCCCCCCCCCCCCCGCATCCTAGCAATGGAGGAAGCCAGGCGGCTGAGGCCCCCCCTGCGTCCTAGCAATGGAAGACACTAGGCAGCAGGAACAGAAGATTCCTACCTCCTAGCAACGGAAGACACTAGGCAGCAGGAACAGAAGATTCCTACCTCCTAGCAACAGAGGATGCTAGGTTGCTTCTTGGGGAAGAAATGTATCATGCTAGGTAGCAGTGGCCACCTGTGTCCTTGTAATGGAGGATGCTAGGAGGTTTCCTGGAGAAGCTGACTGCAGTGGAGCTATTTATGCTGTAACACTGTATGCATATAAACCATGCTCAAACTTTTAGCAGGATCTTGGTGTCAGCTTCTGCCAGACAAGATCCTGTATATTAGTTGTGCTGTATTTTCATATGGCAGTGTGCATATCCCCCTATGATGAGTGGTGGGCACAGACCCCAAATAACGCTGAGGATTAGCTGGTTTTTAGATAATTATGTTATACTTGAAGATCGTAATTGCTTTACTTCTAGAAACCCTGTGAGGGTTTTGTGTTTATAACCTAATACCTTTTTAATATTCTTGAACCAGAAAATGTAACATCTGCATGACAGGGAGACTATTTGGGAGACACACGAAAATAAATGCTGTTCTATTTTTAAAAATGTCTAAGTGTATAACAAAACACAATATTCCAGCACTCGGGAAGCTATCATATTTAATCTACTACTATGGACGGGTCATTTAAAGCCATTTACTGATTGCGCTTACCCAGAATCCTCTTGGCATTTCTTTGCAGTGCATTTTTATGTGAGCGCTTACTGCAGCTAGAATTCCTAGACCTAATTAATTGCTGAGGACAGGACTGGAATAAATGCTGTCTATACAGCTGTAACCCTTTGAAGGCCTAGAGTTAGCATATAACAGGAGAGCTGTTGGTTGAAGCATAGTGCTGGGATAGAACACAGTTTACAGGAACCTGCAGTATATTTACACATGCTACTGTGACAATGATTTATTGTTTAAAAGGTGTATTTACAGTCAGGTCCATAAATATTGGGACATCGACACAATTCTAACATTTTTGGCTCTATACACCACCACAATGGATTTGAAATGAAAGGAACAAGATGTGCTTTAACTGCAGACTGTCAGCTTTAATTTGAGGGTATTTACATCCAAATCAGGTGAACGATGTAGGAATTACAACAGTTTGCATATGTGCATCCCACTTGTTAAGGGGCCAAAAGTAATGGGACAGAATAATATTCATAAATCAAACTTTCACTTTTTAATACTTGGTTGCAATTCCTTTGCAGTCAATTACAGCCTGAAGTGTGGAACGCATAGACATCACCAGACGCTGGGTTTCACCCCTGGTGATGCTCTGCCAGGCCTCTACTGCAACTGTCTTCAGTTCCTGCTTGTTCTTGGGGCATTTTCCCTTCAGTTATGTCTTCAGCAAGTGAAATGCATGCTCAATCGGATTCAGGTCAGGTGATTGACTTGGCCATTGCATAACATTCCACTTCTTTCCCATAAAAACCTCTTTGGTTGCTTTTGCAGTATGCTTTGGGTCATTGTCCATCTGCATTGTGAAGCGGCTTCCAATGAGTTGTGAAGCATTTGGCTGAATATGAGCAAATAATATTCCCGAAACACTTCAGAATTCATCCTGCTGCTTTTGTCAGCAGTCACATCATCAATAAATACAAGAGAAGCAGTTCCATTGGCAGCCATACATGCCCACGCCATGACACTACCACCACCATGCTTCACTGATGAGGTGGTATGCTTAGGATCATGAGCAGTTCCTTTCCTTCTCCATACTCTTCTCTTCCCATCACTCTGGTACAAGTTGATCTTGGTCTCATCTGTCCATAGGATGTTGTTCCAGAACTGTGAAGGCTTTTTTAGATGTCGGTTGGCAAACTCTAATCTGGCCTTCCTGTTTTTGAGGCTCACCAATGGTTTCCATCTTGTGGTGAACCCTCTGTATTCACTCTGGTGAAGTCTTCTCTTGATTGGTGACTTTGACACACATACACCTACCTCCTGGAGAGTGTTCTTGATCTGGCCAACTGTTGTGAAGGGTGTTTGCTTCACCAGGGAAAGAATTAGTCGGTCATCCACCACAGTTTTTTTCCGTGGTCTTCCGGATCTTTTGGTGTTCCTGAGCTCACCGGTGAGTTCCTTCTTTTTAAGGATGTTCCAAACAGTTGTTTTGGCCACGCCTAATGTTTTTGCTATCTCTCTGATGGGTTTGTTTTGTTTTTTCAGCCTAATGATGGCTTGCTTCACTGATAGTGACAGCTCTTTGGATCTCATCTTGAGAGTTGACGGCAACAGATTCCAAATGCAAATAGCACTCTTGAAATGAACTCTGGACCTTTTATCTGCTCATTGTAATTGGGATAATGAGGGAATGACTCACACCTGGCCATGGAACAGCTGAGAAGCCAAGTGTCCCATTACTTTTGGTCCCTTAACAAGTGGGAGGCACATATGCAAACTGTTGTAATTCCTACACCGTTCACCTGATTTGGATGTAAATACCCTCAAATTAAAGCTGACAGTCTGCAGTTAAAGCACATCTTGTTTGTTTCATTTCAAATCCATTGTGGTGGTGTATAGAGCCAAAAATGTTAGAATTGTGTCGACGTCCCATTATTTATGAGCCTGACTGTATATATTTTTAAAAAAAATAGCATGACTGTTTTATCCTTTAAAATTGCATGGAAATTAATTATGTGCAAATGGGGCAAATCGAATGTTTGCAGGCTGTAATATCTGCAGATCAAATATTATTCATTGAAAAATAAACAGAGAATGAAGAAACTACTGCATTATGGTCAGTAGAAGGTGCAGAGTATCATGGGAAATAAGTGTGCTCAGCTCCATCTAGTGGTGTAAGGTGATATTTTCCCCATTGACACTTTTTTCAATAAATAACATTTGGTCTGCAGAGAATATAGCCTGAGACTTTGATTTGACCCCATTCACACACAATGAATTTACATGCAGTTTCGATGAATTTTTTTAATATAAGCACCTTCTTAGCGGTTTTAGTTTTTTATTTTTGTTTTGTTTTTTAATGCCTTTGAATGTGTAGATTTTTTTACTTTGATCTCTAAAAATATACATAAAAATATATATTTGACCTATCGGTATCCTAAGCCAAGGCTCTTCCAGGAACAAATTATTGGAACCTAGGACCATCTGAGGGCAATGCTGTTATATGCATTAATTTCAAAATGAGTTGCAGTACTAGCTGGTTGCAGGGTTGTGTTTTTTTATTTTTTTTGCTCTAAGCATATCCATGGTAGATGTCTGGATCATGTAAGAAGCTCATATTGATGTTTGTAATGTTACTGGGGTAACTGATGATTGGGTATGTTAGAAAGTGTCACTATTTCTCCACCCATAAGAGTGCTCTTTATTTCTTCCCGCTATATTTATTGTAGCTTGTCCATTTTTGTGATGCGCAGAAATCTCATGTTTATGGTGGCAAGTGGTCAGCTTTACTTCTGTATTGGCTATTGAGGGGGCTGTCTATGCATGTTTATGGAGCCCTCTCCAGCTCTTGGGGCACGATTTGTCTGGCTGCCCTCCAATGTCCATGGCGACCATTGAGTTCCTGGGCAAGAATCTTTCTAGGTAGAAGAAAGGACATCTGATTCTGTTGAATGATGTTGGAGGTGCTCTGGGCAATACCCTTGTATGTTTTTATTATTTTACTTAAAAAAAAAAAACAAAAAAAACCCTTACGACCACTTGAAATCATCTCCTGGTGGTGGTCAATATACAATAGGCCAGGAGTGTGATTTGTCCATCCACGCTGTTTAGCATTGGTTTTCTTTGATCCTAGATTGTAAGCTTGAAAGAGCAGGACCCTCGATCCCCTCATGTTTTGCATTGTATTGGTATTGTTCTGTCACATGTTCTGTCCCCCTTTGTAATATACAGTGCTGAGCGAACTATTGGCGCTTTATAAATACTGTATAATAATAATGATTTAAACTGCAGACTGATAGTGTATGGTCGGCATTAGACAATTATGACATTTGGCCTGGGTTGACAGTTGAATGTTATTTTTCAGTAAACATCATCCCGCTGACACAGAATCTCACAGGAAATGGTTGGAGAATGGGAGTGAATCACCAACATGTGTGAATCATTGGCGTCAGCAAGATAATAGCTTTTTTTTTTTTTTTTTTTTTTCCTCCATGTTTATAATACTGTAGAGGCTACAAGGAGTTACAAAATATATTGCCAATTAGATGAAATCCAGACCATAATCAAAGAACTACTCCACCCACAAGTGATGGATTGGGATCACTTTATAACAATCTATACAGACAGGGCACATTTCTAAAAAAAAAAAAAAAATGCTGTGTGCACCTAATGGGCCTGTGTGGCAGATGAGATGAAAAATATGTAAAATAACAAAAATGTGTCCAAAAATTGGTTTACACAACTACTCGACCTTATGTCTCCAAATACATTACAAGTGTGTGCAGAAAAATAAGGGTCATTTTAGCTGGGAAGGAAGCGGGCCGCAAGGTTTGGCAACTCTGCAAATAAGTCAACACATTTACAGTAACTGATCCATGATCCAATATTATGTTACGATTAACAGAATGTGTTAGGAATAACCCCCGAGAAAGCAAGATGTGATATGACAGCAGCACAATTATCATTTCTTAATTTCATAATCTGTTTGGCTTTGCTTGTTTAATTTGACTGGAACGATGAACACACATCATATTGGTTTAACACAGAAAATACATTGCTGAATTCAATAGTAACATAAGCTCCTTTCATCTCTATTTTGGCAGTTATCTGTTAAACATTGTCCAAAACCGATTATGGTTTTAGATGGATGCCAGCAATTGAAACATCCACTGGGTGACTTAAACTGTTACTAAACCCACAATAGTAAAATCACTGTATATGCAGTAAAGTATGCTGTTATACTCTGTGGAACCTAAGGGGTTAATCCTCTGCATTTTGTAAAAAGGCTGTTTGGTCCTGTCTTCTCTGATCCTCTCCTTCCAGTGTCCCCCCTCTTATATCCTGATAAGACAGTGTTAAGTCACTCTGCATATGCTCAGTTTGGTGTGTATTGCTAAAGAAGGGGTTTTTTTTTTTTTTTGAGTGCATGTGATCAGCACAGGGCCAATCAGCACTGTCCAGACAGAGGTCAGGGGTTCTGCATCCTCCTAGAGCAGAATGAAAACTCCTCCAAGCTTTAACCAGTGCTCTGCTGAACATTGATAGAAGTAACAAGACTGCCCAAACTGCTGATGAGAAAAGGTATTTAGCAGTTTATATTTACTAAAATAATTGCACTTCCATGTTGTGTACTGTGGGAGACCAGATATAATGAATGCAGGGTCCTGGGTTTAGCAATACTTTAATTTCTTATAAGAGATCTTCCTCGTGGAGGTTTCTTATCTTCCTTTTGAATCCAAACTGATATTTAAATTTCGGTAGCTCATAGATGTCAGTGTTTTTTTTTTGTTTTTTAATTTAAAAAAAAAAAAATTTCAACCAATGGTTTGAGTCAGGAATGTTGATTTCTTAGCACCCGGAACATGCAGCAGGTTTTAGAGCCACCCTCATGTTGCTTTCCGCGGGCTGTCCCCATCAACTAGCTGGAACCTCCGGCAGCTGACCATAGAGGCGGCAGTGGCAGAAACCACTGCAGAGCATGCCAGGGACAGATCGCCAGCTCGCTGCTCCCCCAGCAGAGATCAGGCGGCTCCCCAACGTCCTACTCATCCCTGACCCCGGTGGAGCCTGCTGCTGGGCTCATAGTGATTGGGCAGGACTCAAGGGGGGTGTGGCTGGTCTCAGAGGTGATCACTCCTTGTTGCTGGAAGCACATGCTAATACTTTAATTGCTAGAAGATGGTGAGTGGACATGGTTAACCCTTTTATTGCTGGTAGATGAGATCCCAGTTGGAAGTGCATGATTAATCCTTTTGGATCTGTTGGAATTGTATGATTAACCATTTCATTGCTAGCATATCCCTGGTGGAAATATGCATTTCCATTTGGGATCGGCTAGTAGTGAAAGGGTTAATCATGTACTTCCAGCTGGGGTCTCTGCCAGCAATAAAAGGGTTAATCATTAAACTTTCATTGCTGGAAGATTCCTGGTGACTGTACACCCTTTTAATAAAGAAATTGTCAGTGCACAAATGTATGTTGTAACCAGTCCGTAAGTCCCAATAAAGTCTGTTGTGGGTAACCGCTATTTAGGTGGCAGCTGTCTGAGTAAGCCAGCTCTGTATGCATAACAAGGGAGGAGAGGTGCCTTCTCTAAGTACAGTATAAAAATATTTTAATAAGCCACAAATTGGTAAAACCCACAAAGGAAGTGTTAAAAAAAAAAAAAAAAAAGCCCAGCAGTGTGGCCGTGATCCTAGCCCTGCAGGAATCCGTCCGGTGGAGTTCTAGCCGCTGTGGATGGTTTATGGGATCCCACGCTGCTTTGGATGGTTAGAAGTACCAGGCACCATCGTCCAACCAGAACCAGAAGTACCTGTAACCAGCGTGAACCGCTAGCTGGGCGGATGTGACGTCACACAAGAAGAAAATCAAGAAGAGATATTTTAAGACATTTTCTAGAAAAGAATAAAAAACAAAAGTTTTTGGTTACCATAAAGCCTCCTCCGGTTTTAAAAGCACCTCTGCTTAATAAACAGCAACCCTTCATATTTTCCATCCTGAAAAAAAAAGTGTTATCAGGACAAGTAGATTGGGACCCGATTTGGTCCTTGGACAAGTAGTTTTTTAAAAAAAAATTCACACCCCTGGTTGAGTGAAAAATACAGACTAGATTCCTCATCCACACATTCAATATGGATAGCAGATGCTTTTTTTTGGCGAAACATACGTTGGAGCGTCATTACGTCACTTTTGTGTCCAGGAATAGCTAAGTGAAAGCAGGGCTTGAAGTGCAATGCGGCCATCTTAAAAACATATATACCTGAAACACTGGTGCTGGTTTACAAGCACCTGTACAAGTGAGTGGAATATTTTTGTCTGATTTTGATTCCTATTACAGTACTACAATTAGATAAGCTATTTACTTGTCTGATTCATTCATTGGCCGGCTGCATTCCTGTGGGAGGAATATCTAAAACCAACCTAAAGTATATTACTGGAAAACCTAATGGAATCCCTTATATCTGGCTATAATCCATGGAGATTTAGAGGGAGAAAAATGGAGAATCCAACAAGAAAGGGTGGTTCCCTATATAACCAAAGGCGCATTTGACCACCATAACTGAGGTCAAAGGATCTGGTGAGTGAGTCATCTACACTTCACGGTTATGAACACGTGGTGAAGATCAGTCACATTTTGTTTTTTATATATATTTTTTTTTTTTTTACCCCCTTTGGAATTTTCAAATACTCTATTTTGGGACAGTTACAAGAGTTATATTTGTTTTCGTATTATTTACTTTACATGTTCATTATTGGTTGAATTGCTATACGGAGGGGTTACAATATCTTTTTCGTGTAAGCACATTTAGCCTCCAACAGCCATATCACCCTAAATGCACCCGATCTTGTCTGATCTCGGATGCTAAGCAGGGTCAGACCTGGTTAGTACCTGAATGGGAGACCGCCTGGGAATACCAGGTGCTGTAGGCTAAAAGTTTTTTGCATGGCCCAAAATTGAGACCACCCTCAGGTGGTACTAATCTTTTATCAGTGTATTGTGTAGTAAGAGGTTCCTGTGTGAACTGGCCAATAGTGGCAATATTCTGTGATCTACTAAC
Organism: Staurois parvus; assembly: GCF_062004578.1. Taxonomy (NCBI): domain Eukaryota; kingdom Metazoa; phylum Chordata; class Amphibia; order Anura; family Ranidae; genus Staurois; species Staurois parvus. Next base: position 6,101,958 of record NW_028318511.1, read on the forward strand.
TGTAATTTTAGGCAGATTGAAGTTGTCGTCATAACTTTGTAATGTGGTATAGAATAATGATCTGTGTGATGGACCTGTCATGTGATGTCAGCATGGCTGGGTCAAAGCTGGACCTCTGTTGAAAGAAAAACTAAATTTCCACAAAGTGTTTTATCCTTACTGCAATGGCCCCTTTAAGGTGTGGGGCCCAGGCAGCCAGAGCATCAACATCACCACAGCTTGCCTCTCTTCCCCTGTCACTTGATTGACATCTCAATAAGGAGAGAGAAGAGTAACTTGAAACCAGGAACTTAAACCCCACCCACCAGACACAGGCGGGAGCAGAGCGGCAGAGGGGAGGACTGTGTATTCTGTGAGGGGAGGCATCAGGGTACCCACACAGCCACCAGGGAGATTAGGGCGATGGACAGCCTTCTACACCCAGGAAGATAGAGACTCACATCCAGGATGGCCAGCACAGGCTCCTCTATGCAGATGGACGCACCTGGCTAAGTGTACTGTGAGAGAAATGGCTGCAAGACTAGTGCACCCAGCGAGCTGCTGTAATCTGCAAGGGGCACTGTCTGTAGGTGACCACTTGAGAAGCCAAACTGTTCCACAAAGATGGTGCAGCCCATCTTTCATCTGTATCCATCCACCTGGATGAACCACCATTAGTGGATGGACTGCATCGTTGAGGACATCTGCCAGGCATTGAAGTGTTGAGTGGCCTTTTACCCACGTGTTTGAATTTTGCCTACAGTTGCTGGGACTTCATTTTTGCTGGCATAGGTGTTTTTTTTTTTGTCTTTTTTTTGTTTTTGAAGGAACACGCCATCTTTTCACAGCCTGTTAGGACACTTTGAGAATATACTTGGCTCTGTGGGTTACATATACCTTCACTTGAAGGTTTAGCAATCCGCTTTTACATTTGAACAGCCCCATCACCAGCAGACTTTGATAGCTTTGGCCAGTGGTTAAAAATGGTAAGGTCCTTTTGTAGTTAGCTTCATCCTCTTTACTCCATTTCCGGGATAGTGTTTGCACTGTTATTTAGAATTGCCTGCAGTGTCGCTGTCCACTCTGTGTGTTTTAGGCAAAGCCTTTCACTGGCAGTAAGAAGAGTGAACACCAGCCTTATTCCACGATTGTGTTTAGGTCAGGGGTCTCCAAACTGTGGTCCATGGACCGGATGTGGCACTTTGCTTGCTTTTATCTGTCCCTTGGGTCACTATTCCTTCCACTGATAAAAGGCACTATTCCTTTCAATGACACCAACAATGGGGTACTATTCCCCTCACTGACAACAGAGATAAAAAAATGAATTCTCCCACTGACTCCAATGATGGGGCGCTATTCCTCCCACGGACACCAATAATGTAGTTTTTTACTCCTACTGACCAATTATTCCCACCAATGCCAAGGCATTTTCTACTCCCACTGGCCATAGTTCAGCCCACCTTAATTGTGAAGGGCAGTAAACTGGTCCTTTGATTCAAACGTTTGCAGATTCCTGATTTAGGTGAATCAACCAAGATACCATGTTTTATATGTTCTTGTCCTTAACCGCTTGCCCTCCAGAGGATTTACCTCCCTTCTTGACCAGGGCATTTTTGCGATACAGCACTGCGTTACTTTAACTGACAACTGCATGGTCATGCAACTCTGCACCCAAATGAAATTTACATTCCATTTTTGTTCCCCACAAATAGAGCTTTCTTTCGGTGGTATTTGATCTCCTCAGCAGTTTTTTATTTTTTTTATTTTTTTTATTTTTTTTGCGCTATAAATAATAAAAGACCGATTTTGAGAAAAAAAACAATATTTTTTACTTTTTGCTATTAAACATGTCCAGTAAAAAAAAATATTTAAAATCAAATGTCGTCATTAATTTAGGCCAAAATGTATTCTGCTACATGTCTTTGCTAAAAAAAAAAAAAATCCCAATACGTGCAAATGAATTGGTTTACATGAAAGTTATAGCGTTTACAAATGGCGGTATATATACTGGAATTTTTTTCTCTCTCTCTCACTAGTAATGGTGGCGATCAGCGAATTATAGTGGGACTGTCAGGCATTCTGACACTGGGGGGAACTGACTTGGTGTCACTGACACCAATACAGTGAACAGTGCTAATAAAAAGCTCTGCCACTGTACTAATGGCACTGGGCATGAAGGGGTTAACATCTGGGGTGATCAAAGGGTTAACTGTGCTTTTTCCCTACTTGGGCTGTGTCTGTGTTTCACTGTAAGCAGACAGCCATGCAAAGCAGCGTGCAGGAGCTAACATGTGAGACATCTGTATTGTTTACATACAGGTCTTCCCACCCTCACCCCTCCCCTTTAGAGATACTCTATGATCACCAGGTTCCAGCGAGTAATTACCGGCCGAGACCTGATGATTGACAGCCGAGGCCGCGAATGGCAAAATCACGTGTGTGTGTGTATATATGTGTGTGTATCCATGTGTATATATGTATATAATGATGCGTACCTGTGCTGCCCTGTAGCAGTATTTCTGCTATAGGGCGGTGCGGAACTGGTTAAAGTGATTCTAAGGTTTAATTAAAAAAATAACAAACATATACTTACCTGCTCTGTGTATTGGTTTTGCACATAGCAGCCTGGATCCTCCTCTTCTCAGGCCCCCCACCGGTACCTCTGGCCCCTCCGTTCTGTTTTGTGCCCCCATAGCAAGCAGCTTGCCATGGGGTCACCTGAGCATGCTCACTCCTCAGCTGCTGCTCCATGTGGCCGTTTACACAATGAGCTGCAGCTCAGCCCTGCCCCCTCTCTCCTCATTGGCTACTGGCTGTGATTGACAGCAGTGAGAGCCAATGGCTCCTGCTGCTGTCTCAGCCAATGAGGATAGGGAGTCCTGGGATAGCAAAGACTCCAGTGCACATTGCTTGATCGAGAGTGGGCTTAGGTGAGTATTAGGTGGGGATGCTGCACAGAGAAGCTTGAGCCTTTACAATCACTATAAGTTCCACGTGTAAACTATGTATGTATGTATGTAGCTTGACTTTTTTGAGCAACTTATACATGAAGAAGAGCACTGCATTTATAAAACCATAGAGTTTATACATTGAAAGAAAACACCGGCATTAAATGCCTATATTGGGGTTTTCCACAGTTTTTGTTGTTAATATTTTTTCTATTTTTTAACCTGGAAAAATTAAAACAAATGTTACAAAATATTTGATTTATAAGTAAGTGTCTTCCCCATCCTTTGCTGAGGAAAGCTGAATTATATTACAACAAATTTATGCTCTGTGAATGTTTCTGCTCAGATGAAGAACAGCGAGGCATAGACAGGCCCATACCTGCACCTACTTTTTCTGTCATGGTGGGTATGTCAGCACAGTACAAAGACATTATTGTGTGTGGTTGTTTTTTTTTTTTTTCTTTCTTTTTTATAGCCTTCCACAATTTCTCATCTTCATCTTTTCCCATTTTTGGTTTCCAGCCAGCAGTGTCTTACACAACGTTTCCAGCTGCCCTCTACCTTCATTCTGGAAATCTGTGAGCTTTTTCTTTCTTTCCTTGCTTTCTTTATTTCTTTGTGGTAGGTTTGTTTTTTTTCTTTAATTCTCTTGTTCTTTCATGTTGGTGAACGCACCATTGTGTCTGTGTAAACCGGACTGTGTCATCTGAAGTTTATGCAGTTAAGCAGGTCATATGAGAACAAAGTCCTATCTTCATAAATAAGAAAGCACTTTTATGTGGAAGATTTGGTAATTTGGTATGGTTTCCCACACCTACCAATTTACCTTTGTCCCCCCCCCCCCCCCCCCCCAAATTTTCCTCCTTACCCCCACTTGCCTTGCCTGCTGGGTTGAGAACAAATAACGTACTCCTTCCACCCAGCAAATCTAGCATTTTGATCCATGAGCCATGATCCTGCAATGCACGTTGGGTACTATTCGGCTATCTTCCCCTGGAAAGGGAGGGGGGCAAAAATGAAAGGGGTTTTTTTTGTTTTTTTTCCCCCTCAGTCAGTCTTTGATGTCAACCTTTTTCAGTGTGGTTTACAACCATGTTGGCATTTTCATTAAGCTAATTGATATGGTAGACAAGACCAAATAGAATTTAATACAGTTCTGTACATTCTGTATTGCTGCTGCAGTATTCAAAGTATTTCCACCAAATAAACATATACTAATAACACCTCATAGCCACATGGTTTTTATAGAAACTGCAGCCAATCCACTATAGATTACTGATAATTAATATACTTATTTGTAGATACAGTATATGGCAAATGTTCAAGATAAGAATCAACAGGATAATAACATTGTAGAGAAACTGGTTGGATGGCAGATGTTGCAATGGATCGAGAGCAACATCAGCTTCTGGGCATGAATATATCCCTTAAAATGGTTAACGAAGAATTCTAGGTGTATATATACATTGATCCAACTTGGACCAGTGTAACTATGCATATTCCATACCTGGTTGATGTCCCTGGAAGCTGGAAAGCACAGTAGACACCTCTACTCTAGTGATCTCCACTTGCTTCCAGACTCATACTGAGCAATTGGCCTGGACACAGGAGGTTGGCCGCTTGGCACTGGCACCATTTAGAAAATGCTTTGCATTTTCAAAATGAATGTAGATTGTTCTGTGATTGGATGAGGTGGAGCACTGCCCCTCCTCAAGCTGTAACTGTGTATAAAATATCCATACCTGGAAATTTCCTTTAAAGAGAGAGTTCACCTTTACCAAAAAGCTGCCTATGCAGGTAAGGTGTGTCTAGATAAAAACAAACTGTGCAACTCTGCCTATAGTTGAAAAATGCTCTTACTATGGGTGTTGGCCATTTACATACCTCCTGAAGCCTGATTGGAAACCTCCCAAGGCGATGCCTACTCATTACTGCTCACCACCATCACAGGAGTGAGCTCTCAGATGCTGAGCTCAGAGCTACTACATCAAGGGGTAGAGAGAGCATGTGAGGGGCTTTGATTCAGAGAAAAAGCTTACTTCTGTGATGATGGAGGTGAGCAGTAAGGACTAGGCCTCCCTTAGCAACGTCTTGGGAGCATTGTAATATACCTATACCTACCCACAGACACTCTTTATTTGCATAGGCAGGCTTCTGGTAAAGGTGAACTAACACTTTAATAAACTTAACAGACCAAAAAGGAGCTTATGGTCTAGGAGTGTTGCGATGCCATTCATTGTGAATAGCACCCCGAAGCATTGTACAGTGTATAGCAAAGCACATGCACTATGCATTGTTTAAAAAAAAAAAAAACGAAAAAAAAAATTTCACATTTATTTATTCTTTGTGATACATTGCCAGCCCATTCATAATGAACAGGCTGCCTTAAAGCAACACGTTATGGCGTGCCAAAAGGCATGTTAGAATGTGTGCTAATGTTTACCAATCACTTCTGTACAACTGCCATGTTGGATTTTTACTGCTCAGTCAGTGCTGCCAGCTATACATGAGAGCTCTGATCAGTGTATTCTGATGGAGAAGTCTTACCTGCTGTCAGAATACAGTAGCTCAGCAGGCAGCATTTCCCCCATCCATATTTGGTGTGGTGCGTGTTGTGGGTTTTTCTTTTTTTTTTTTCTCTTTTTTCAACCAGCAGGTTGAACAAAAGACTCCTCTATGGGATGCTTAAAGTCAAACAATACTTCCCTGTGATCCCACTATGCACTGTCCTGGAGCTCCCCACCTGGCCGCTGACATTTTCAGATGGACTGATTCCGGGTCCCGATGCCAACCACTGTCACTGACAGGTGGGCATGAAGTCTATTGCCAAATTTATACAGTGAGCTGCACATACAGTATGTGGCTCACTGTACAGGTGAGGACAGGCAGGTAGGTAGCATTATTGCATAAGAGACAAAGCATGTCTCTTCTGCATTAAAAATCCTACCTGTCTGCCCATTTTTAATTTTTTTTACGTTAAGTTCTACTTTAAGATGTGTAAAAGAAGGTCGAATTGCAATAAAGAGAAGTTTTAATCTTATTATTCTTTGATATGGGAGAACTGTATTTTTTACAGAGACTTTTCTTGTATAGTAATCATTTCTTGTGTCTGTCAAGTAAAATACAGAGAGTATCTTTTTTTCGTACATTAGTCTACCACTGGGAGGGTCTGGTGCGGGAAGAGCTGATCCCTTTAAAATGTGAGCCAGAGGAATGTACAAATGTTTGTGTACAAATGAAGGTCAGCTCTAAAAATCTCTATCCAACATAGACCTGAAAATGCTCTCCATGTGACATGCAGCTGGGCTAACATCAAACAAGCCCACTCAGTTTTTCTATAATCTGAGATTAATATAATCCAATAGCAGTCAAATTTGGCAAGTTTGTCACAATGTTTGAGGGGGAAACTGCACAGATTAGAGGTTCCAGTCCTACTAACTATCTCCAGTATGGTTCCAATGGGCTAAAGAGAAAAAAATGCTTGGTGAACATAATGGACAGATTGTTGTGTTTTTGTTTTTTTTTTTCTCTCAGAAAGAAATGCTGACCACATAGGGTCACTTGCTTTGTACTGGCGTCATTCACAGATCTATGTATTGTTTTCAGTGAACTTAAGGCATTCTCTGATTGGAACGAGGTGGAGAGTGGTGACATCACTGACCCTCCTCTCCATCTCGTAATTTTTGTTTTTCAGGTTTAGATATGTGTTAAGATCGATGATCGGTGTATATGGTCATAAAGCTACGATGTGCTAAAGTACTATAGGGCCAGGTGCACCATATCCATCCATATGTTTCTATATTTTACAATAATTGGTTTTATGGAACACAGGATAAAAAGATTCCAACAAAAATTGTTGCATCAGTAAAAACACAAAATAAGGAACATGCACAACCCTAACCCACAAAAACAATTGAAACTTTACCCCAATATTTTTACATGTTACATAGGGGGAGGATATGCCCTCCAGGTCCTACTGCCAATGCTCACTGCTTGGCACACTCATTCCATTAAATGAAGGATGAACCCTGGATTTTCTGCAAATGCTGTACTTTGCCAGACAAGAACACATGAACATTGGTCTTACTATAGGTATTTTGGTAGACGACTGCCACTCAGGATGGGGGGAAACTTTTATTAAGGGCCCATTGGCAATATTGCATTGCAGTAATGCACACTACACTCATTGCAGATCCATTCACTTTAAAAGACATAATCGGCGCAAATACATTGCAACACATGGTAACGCTACTATGCTTGTCCTAGACAATTAGAAAAAAAAGGTACTTCGGTTTTTTAAGCGTTCTGGTTTCATTGGTAGCCCATTCAAATCAGTGGACTGCCTTAACAAAATGCATGCAAACACTACACACCAATATGTGAAGATGTGAAATTGTCCTTTAAGTTCTGCATATGTATTACATGGGTAAGACACATGGGGATATGATGGAAAGCGAATGTTTGTTTTTCTTTTTGTTGTCTAGTAAAGTTTGTAGTTTTTGTAAACTAAAAATGAACACTTAAAATGCTATGTGATAGTTTTGGGTGCAAGTGGAATTCTTTTAAATGCAAGGTTCCAGCATTTATTTAAAGATGAGGACACTGATGCATATTTCCAGTCACGTACTTTTCATTCTAAAAACAAGCCTGGCGTCTACTGCAGTAATATTTCTGTGCCTTGTCATGGCGTGTTGGGTGTCAGAATGTCGGGAGAGCAGACAGATGTAGTCAGGATTTTTCTGCAGGGCTGTCACACTTTTATTATAACCTGCTTTCAGGAAACTTTTTTTTTTTTTTTTTGTAACGTATCATCAAAGGAAGTAGGTGTGGACTGAAAAAAAAGGTATGTAGAAAGGTCTGGAGATATATAGCCCCGAGAGTCCGTCTAGAGTGTACTGTATATAACACTACAACTAGCTACACAGTCTGACCTCTTTTTTTAGATGAGCAAAATATACCACCAGAAATATGGAGCGAAGGCCTGCCTAAACACTGGATTTAACTCTGGTCAGGAAGGTTTTGTAGAGTTGGTGAGTTTTGCTTAGCCAACACCTAAGGGGTAAGTAAACTCGTGGTTAATCTTTAAGCCTTAGCCGGCTGCCACACACAGCTTAACCTCCTTGGCGGTATGATTCTTTCCGATTATTTTTTTTTTTGTGCTGAAAACGGTACCATTTTTTTGCATGGAAATATGTAGGTTTTTATTGTAGGCGGTAATTTTTAGGAATAACTCACTGAAATCTGTACGAACAAGAGTCTATTAAACATCCCGGGTAGGATAAAATTTGAAACACAAAATCATAAATTATAATTTAATAATCAAAAATAATATAAATTTAATTCAATAATATATAATCAAACCAAAAACACTTAAATTTGAAATACAGAGGCAAATTCGCACATCGCTGAGCAAAGTCGCAAAATCGTTTTCAGTGCCTGAAGACGAATTTCTCCACGAATCATCACTCAATTCTGCAAGTGGTTCTGATTTACGATCGCTGTTCTCTAGCTGTTCTAAAACCACTTTTGACGTAAAGGGACGCTTTTTGGACGCCATGGACTTTTCTAAGTTTCCAGGCAGAAAGAACATTCAAAATGCAGGCAGGGCACAGGACAAAGCAGTAGGGACAAAATATATGTGAAATGCATTGAAACAGCAATGACAGCAAAAATGAAATTTTTTAAAAATTTCAAATTTCCCGCCGGTTCCGGCGCCCGTACGTCCCGACGTCATAGGGACCGGAACACAGAAGCCAGATGCCGGCATCGGCCGGAGGAGATGGCCGGGGACGCTGCAGGGGACAGATCGCGGGAGCGAAGGACAAGGTAAGTGCTGCAGGGACGCCCTGAGCAACGCCGCATGGTAAGCCCGAGTGTAGCTCGGGGTTACCGTTCTTGGTATAGAAATTTTACCCCGAGCTACACTCGGGAATACCGCTAAGGAGGTTAAAGGAGCCGTAACTAGCTGCTAAAACCACCATTCCCATGTAAAATTGTAAGTGCGAATCTAGCATCGTAAAATGTATAGGACATGATCACAGAGGTATTGATTCAGTTCGCTGGAGATTTTGATCTCTCTTGCTCTCTCTCGTTCTCTCTTGCTCTCTCTCGTTCTCTCTTGCTCTCTCTCGTTCTCTCTCTTGCTCTCTCTCGTTCTCTCTTGCTCTCTCTTTTCTATGTGTGTCCCCATAGCAAATTGCTTGCTATGGGGGATCATGTGCATGCTCGCTCCCAAGCTGTGTGTCTATGGAGCTATGCTTCAGCGAAGAGGAAAAATCACTGACAACTGCTGTAAAGCCTGGCCGATGTCACTCCTAGGCTTAATAGGAGGCATCCTTTGTCTGCTGAGCCTCCTCTCCCCTGTAGCTGGTGCTGGTAACAGATCATGTGATCGAACCGGTACGCCCACAGAACAGTTAAGTATAGACATCTTTACTTTACAGAGTAGTTAGAACATGCTTAGATAGGGGGTGGGAGCATGTTTGGGTATAGTTAGTATTTGACTGGAATTCTACTTTAAGTTCTTATAGGTGCCAATATATTTTTATAAGCTTACTGAAGACATCATTCTGTTTGAAAGTATTCCGAATGGTATGTTCAGAACTAGTCTGATCATTGGGGGGAAAATAGGCTGATTTCCCAGCACAGCTAGAGAACTGACCATGATGTGCTGTCATGCTTAGTGTGGTCAGTGTTTAATAGAAAAGCAGAGGGACTGGCAGAAACACCAGGGATTTCACTCAAAGGAAGCAGTACAAAGAGAACAGGATACTTTTTCATACAAGTACATGGTACCACAGGCACATATCACAAAAATGAGGTGTTGAGGTCTCCATACTCCTTAAGGTTTGATATCATACTACCCTGTCATTGCTATATGGTTCTTTGTATTGGTCACTGTCTGCGCTGTGCCGTTTTTCAGGTTGAAAGCTTTAAAATGGACCATCTGTTAAGATTCAACCAGGTCCTCCTTTATTGTCTTTTGTCTTTTACTATAACCTGTTCCCTGTTTGCTTTTTGTGCCAGCATACTAGAACAAGCACAGCCAGTGTTGCTCTTTCAGGAATGTTCACACCCACTAGAAGCTCACAATGTTTCTTGGTTGCATTTAAATGTCAGGAATGGAAGGGAGGGGGACATAGATTGTGTGACAATATTTACCCTTTTAGTCAACTTCCCTCACTCACACAAAATGAAAGACTCTCTCTATCCGAGAGCATAAAAATATGCCCACTCGAGTCATACTCCCTCACTTCAGGTTATTTTAGTATTCTACAGTCTATACTGAAATCAGAAATAAAAGATGGCTGGCTTGTTAACATATGTTGGGCGCATTTTTACTTGGAAGGCATATAGTGCTAGTAACATAAGCAGTATAGTATGTAATGGTTTTGAATTTGTACTCTTATAAATATATTTCCAGTATCCTGGTAAGTGATTATTGAAAGGTATGCAGTCAACACCTGCTTGTTAGAAGTGACAAATTGTATGTCGCCCTGTGATGTGCTCTCTTATCTTCTCCAAAATTTACCAATAAGGTCTCATACACCCTGGGCATCTTTACAGCTGCTGTTTTGGGCGTCAGGCACTTTTTTTTTTTTTTTTTAAACAGCCAATAAACTCCCCAGCATGTTCTCCTACAGTGAATATAAAAAGTCTGCACTATGTCAGGTTTCTGTGATGTAAAAAAACGAGGCAAAGATCATTTCAGAACTGTTTCCACCTTTTTAATGTGACCTATAAACTGTACAACTTAATTGAAAAACAAATGGAAGTCTTTTGGGGGGGGGAGTAAACAAAAAACTAAAATGTGGTTGCATAAGTGTGCACACCCTCTTATAACTGGGGATGTAGCTGTGTTCAGAAATAAGCAATCACATTCAAAATCATGTTAAATAGGAGTCAATACACACCTACCATTATTTAAAGTGCCATGGTCCGCAGAGAGCTTCCAAAGCATCAGAGGGATCTCATTGTTAAGATAGCCAGCAGAAGGGTACAAAAGAATTTCCAAGGCATTAGATATACCATGGAACACAGTGAAGACAGTCATCAAGAAAATATGGCACAGCAGTGACATTACCAAGAACAGGACATCCATCCAAAATTGATGAAAAGACGGGAAGAAAACTGGTCTGGGAGTCTGCCAAGAGGCCTACAGCAACATGAAAGGAACTGCAGGAATATCTGTCGGGTGCTGGCTGTGTGGTACATGTGACAACAATCTCCCGTATACTTCATATGTCTGAGCTAAAGGGTAGTGTGGCAAGACAAAAAACATCCAAGCCCTGCTAAATTTTGCAAAAAACACATCTGATGTCTCCCAAAAGCATGTGGAAAAATGTGTTCTGGTCTGATGAAACCAAGGCTTCACTTTTTGGCCATAATTCCAAAAGCTATGTTTGGTGCAAAAACAACACTGCACATCACCAAAAGAACACCATACCCACAGTGAATTATGGTGGTGGCAGCATCATGCTCTGGGGCTTTTTCTCTTTAGCTGAAACTGGGGCCTTAGTCAAGGTAGAGGGAATTATGAACAGTTCCAAATACCAGTCAATATTGGCACATCCAAATCAACAAAGGAATGGCTTCACCAGAAGATTAAAGTTTTGGAAAAGCCTAGCCAGAGCTCAGACCTGAATCCTATCGAAAATCTGTGGGGTTATCTGAAGAGCTGTGCACAGGAGATGCCCTCGCAATCTGACGGATTTGGAGTGTTTTTGCAAGGAAGAGTGGGCAAAGATGTGCCATGCTGATACTCGTACCCAAAAAGACCGAGTGCTGTAATAAAATCAAAAAGTGCTTCAACAAAATATTAGTTTAAGGGTGTGCACACTTATGCAACCAGATTATTTTAGTTTTTTATTTTTACTTCCCTCCACCTAAAAGATTTCAGTTTGCTGATCAACTGAGTTGTACAGTTTATAGGTCACATTAAAGGTAGAAAAAGTTCTGAAATTATTTTTTTTCTCATTTTCTTACATCACAGAAACCTGACATTTTAACAGGGGTGTGTAGACTTTTTATATCCACTGTATGTGTCCATGCACACACAGGCTTTTATCAGAGGCGTTTTCAGGCTGGGATAAAAAACCGCATAACTACTGCGCTTTGAAGGGTTTTTCAGCTGTAAAAATGCTCTAATGCTGACGAACACTGCAGACCGTGACCACCTGGCATTTATGAGCGTTTTGAGCCTCAAGCTTTTGTGTGAGTATAGTTTTTGCTAAAAACGCTAATTCAAAAATGTGACAACTTGCGTTTTTAAAGCGACATTCTACAGCTAACTTTACTGGAATTTTTATACTATCCATGAGGCCACAAATGTGGTTTTGTAAGGTAGGTGAACATTAAAGTTGATGTTTGTCCATGGGGGCCCTTGTAACAGACATATGCATTGCAGTGTATTTTAGAAAATATTCTGTGTGCTGCTGTTTTGATTAGTTCTCACAGCATCTCCCATTCAGTTGAATGGAGAAACCTTGAAAACCGATGTGCATAAAATGCAAGATCACATTGCATGTAATACAAGTTCGATCACATCTAGTGTGGATAAGGTGCACAAAAGTTTGGATCTAGAGATCTATGGCTTTGAGGGGGTTCATACCAGTGGCATGAATATTTTTGCCTATGAAGTTGTACAGTCAATTAAATCCTAATTCCAGGTTTTAGTGAACTTTAAATAGCTGGTTTGGACCAAGCTGGAAAATGAGGGAGCCTTGAATGAATTCACAAAATACAAAGCCTCCTGTGAAAGGCTTTGCAGAAGAGGGAATGGGATGTCCCCATCCTGCTGCTGGAATGCAGCGCACTATACTATACGCAGCTGATGGTATATACGGTTTATACAGTGCACTGTTTTTGTTCTGAGAGCAGCTGATCAATGGAAATTTTCCCAACATGTCAAATCAATTGACTTCTGTTGAGCAGGGTAGCCCACACATTGATCGAAAAAGAGGTAAACAATTAATTTTGAACGTTGTTTGGCCAGCTTAACTGATGCAGTATTTAGCTTGCCTAAGCACAGTGCCTCATAATCCGTTGTCATTTTTAACTCTCATTTACCCTTCCTTTCATCCTTTTTGTTGGATGTAAATGCAGCTAATGTCCTTCAGTCTCTTTGAAGTCGCCCTCTGTCTAGATGTATGATCTTTAGTGATGACTGCATGACATTTCTCAAGGTGGACATCCCTGCATAATATATTTTGAAATGGCCACTTGTAGCCTTTGTTGGAAGCCCCTGTGACAAGTTGATAATGCAGGAGCACAATTGAGAGATAGGGGTAGTGTGTTGTCACCATATAACAGGAAGTGCTTTAGCAAGGACCATTATGGCAGGATCACCAGATGGTATTTCATTGAAAGCGGCAGATTTGGATATTTATGAAGACGACTGAAATTACTTTAACATGTAATTTTAAAGGGTTACTCCACTTTTGTTGAGAATAAAACCTTTCCCTCTGTGTGCTCATTGTACATTGCAGTACAAACCTTGTTGCAGAGTCCTACCTGTTTCTGCTGTGAAGGAAAAGCTCTGTTTGTCTTGTGCAGCACTTATTCAGAATGGGAGTGACTACAAGCAGCTGGTGCACTCATGGTTCTGATGAGAAGTTGCAGTGTCTGCATCTCTGTAGAAGGGATTAACCCTTGGGGATTATTTCACTAAAATGAACATTGTTGTAATAGATGCTAAACACCCTTAGTGTGGAGTTCTTCACCCAAGCAAAAAATGACTTTTCTGGGGGAGTTGTGTAGAACAGCTGTGTAAAGAAGCCCTCCAGGTTGTCATATCTCATTGATTTTACAATGCTGCAGATTGGAAAGAGTAATTTTTTAATGACCTTAACTTACAATATGGTATCAATGATATATACTTTATTATTACTATTATACTTTAATTGCTATATTTGTTTTCAAAAGTGGAATTACTCTTTTAATGCTTTTAGTGATTGTACATGTACTTTAATGGGCCAATGGGCCCAGTCAAATTGTGTATTTATGTATGAAAAGGTAATCGTTTTATGTTGTGAGAACCTTATCCCAGTCAGTCTATTTATCTCCCTCCCACACACCATCCTCCCTCTTTCCTGTTCTCAAGTATATCTTTTGTTTGTTTGTTGCTGTTAGTTGTAGGAAATATGATCAGCTTTTGATATCACTTGTGGGTGTGCTCCCACCAACTGGACATTTTGTTATCTATTTCCTCATGGGTTTTTTAGTTTATAACACAACCAATTGCAATACAAACCTGTAGAGCATATGTTAAATCGGCATCTGAAAGTTCTTGAAAAACGGAGGGTTTCAAATTGCTTTAATCGCTTACCGAGTATGCAGTTTCTTCACCTTTTAATCCTTGTCTATGTTCTAGTTAAGCTGGTGACATGATTGCTGCCCCAGGTTTCCTTTGTTCCTTTTTCTCTTTCAGCATCCTCTGGAGCCGTACAGGTTCTAGAGTTGTCTGTCCCTACATTGTGTGTATCAAGTAGAAGCACACATCCCCATAACTTAGGATGGCAAGGCGCTTCCCTGCTCCTCTCTGCTTCCTTATTTAAGCTAACAAACTGGCAGTCTTGGGACTTTACTGTCCACTGTTAACCCTTTCCTGTAAAGACTGGAAGTTCAAGGAAGCCGCACTGAGAGCAAGATCCAGCAACATTCAAAGTTACAAACTGCAAGTGCTGGCATCAGATTTTTTAACAAAAAGTTTACTGGAGAATGTTTGTTTAATTGCACTCTGTATTAAACTAAAGAAAACAGAAGGTTTAATACTACTTTAAGGATTGCCTTTAATCCCAGTTAAGGCTTTTTTTTCTATGCATAATGACAAGGAATATTGTCTTACAGCATTCAGTGATAAAATTCTTTTGGTAGCTTTGATGTTACTATTGTTCCTATTTGGTATCATCTGGCCACCTGTAGGAGCAGTACAGGCAATTTCTTTGCTATCTCCAAGACTGCCCACTGTGCAGTGAGTCGCATGAGGACAGCTGGAGCTGGTCAGAGGCAGCTGGTAAAGATCCAATTTCAAAGAACCCCACCCAACATTTGGATCGCATACTGACACCAGCACAATCGGTAAAGAGTACACAGGAGTGTTGGGGAGACCAGTCCTTTTCTGTACATGTAGCAGACATGGGTGTCCAGTCCCCTGTACAGGAAATGCAGAAAGATGCCTGAAAGATGGCTTTGGTAGAAGATATCAGACAAAGAAGAAAATATAATACATACATGCTGAAATCCATTTCCCCAGAGATGAGCTTTAACTACTTGCCAAGCAAAGATAGCTGAATGACAGCTATACTGCGGCCAGCCAGTTCTGGGAGGGCATCATATCCTGTCCTCCCAGAACGCACTCTCCTGCGCACCCCTGGCGATCTCCATGATAGCTGTGTCCTACGGACACAGCTGATCACGTGATGTGGAAAAAGGCCAATCACAGCGGCCTTTTACCACGTGATCAGCCGTGTCCAATGACACGCTGATCACCGGGAAATGCAATTGCTGGTTCTCGGCTGCACTTTCCTCACGCTGTCAGAGCATGAGGAAAGTACTGCCGAGAACCAGCAGTTAGAGCAGGGATCGGCACCGTTCATCAGGGCACTGATGATCAGTGCTCTGATGATCGGTGCCTAGCAGTGCCACCCACCAGTTCCACCCACCAGTGCCCAGCAGTGTGCCCATCAGTGCCACCAGTCAGTGCCCAGTGGTTGTGCCAGTCAGTGCCCAGAAGTTGCGTCAGTCAATGCCTAGCAGTGCCGCCTATCCGTGCCACCTCATTAGTGCTGCCTATCAGTGCTGCCTGTCTTGGAAATTCGCTTTAACGAATTTCTCCTTACCGTGAGTACTCGCAGTTGGATGCGCAGAAATCCCCCATAAAGCTGTGCGAATCTCGCTTACCACGACTGCAGCTAAATTACACGATTCCTGCCCATCCAAATACTTTGGTTCTGTTGAAATGTGGGTGATTGGAGCTCCGTTACCCTAGAATGATCACACGACACTCTAAGGCTGGTTGCAATCCACATAAGGGCTGATTTTAGACCCAGCTCTCTGTTTTATTAAAAATACACACATGCCCCCCACATGAATAAAGTCAATCCCCTCCCACCGAACAATGCAATGGGGAGTGCCTATACATAGGATGTACATTCCAATTGGAGCATAGCCTTTCCTATTATCTATCACTGGTCCTCCCCCATGAGTCTTCTGAGGTCAGCAGACTTCCTCCCCTTCCCCCCCCCTGAGCCATCTGAGGTCATATTTCCTGTCCTACTAGCTTCTATTGGTATGTAAATTCTCTGCACAAGCATCTCCTAAAAATATCAGTCTGTACCTGGATGGGCCCGATACGATCTTTATTAAAACACATCCATCCAAGATACAGTTCAGATTAGTAATGGGTTGTAAGATATGCATAAGCCTACACGCGGAGTTCGTACCGCTTGGCGCCTTGCGTTATGAAGCCCACGTGGTACTATGCTGCTGATATGTGGATACAGGCCCACGGTCTACTGACAGCAGCATTCGCATCGAATGCTGTGGTGGTATACACGCCGGTCTATAAGCGCAGATCTGCCATCTCATCCATTACCAAGCTGAGTACTGTAATACATACATTGTACATGCGCATGGCCCAATTGCAGCCTTCAGAGCTTTAATTAAGCCACACGAGAGACATATGAATAACACGAATATATGACACATTAAAAGTTCGACCAACAATACAAAATTTCCATGACATTCCCTCCTGTTTTATCATATTCTCCTCGTGTCCCTTCTTGATCTTCTTCAGCTTGATGGGTGTAGTCTCAAACTTCAAAGAGTTCCTGTAGTTGTCCCTGAGAATAAAGCTCCACGGGGTACCTGAAACAACAAGACCCGACGCAGACTCGACGCAAACAGGCTTGATTGAAGCGATGATCCTCAAGAGCGTTGGAACCTTCACTACAGGAAGGCTCTTGCAAAAACCACAAACAGACTTGTGGTATGAATAAAGCTTGTGATCCCACGGTGGTCTGGGGAGATCCAGCAATAGATTCTCAAATTGCCCCTGCAGACGGGGCCACACAAGGCTGGTCTCGACCCAGACGGTTTTCCAAATCGCAGACACAAACCATGATGAGGCCTGAAGCTTGCTTGAAGGTCTTGGAGAATGTGGTCTTCAGAGAGATAAATTAGAGGGAAGCCAGGACGTAATCTGTAGAGAAGGTGGATGGTTGGTGAGGTCTTCCTCCGATCAGTGGTTGGAGTGGGATCCCAGGAGCGGGCATGGAGATGTGGTCGTCTGCCCGAGCTTGGTTTACACGGTCGATGAGGCAACAGGGCCATCTCACCGCGGCATATAAAAGGCAGATGAAAAAGAGAAGCATCAGGATATACACTCCCACTTCCTTCAACCAAAATCCGATGGAGAACAGGAAATCTCCCAATCCTCCCAAACCCTTGAACGGATTCCAACCCTCACTAGCTATAGCTCTAGCTTTTCCCTGTAGTTCACTAACTTTGTCCATATGGGCCTGGACCTTGTCATCGGTGTCTTCTATCCAAGTACAACAATCCTCTCCGATGAACTCACAGAACCCCCCTTTGGCGGCTAAAAGATAATCAAGGGCCATCTTCTCCTGAAGCACTAAAATTCCCATCTGCCGTTGTTCTTGGGCAATTTCTCTGACAGCCTCTACGGTCTCGTTAAACATACTATCCACGATGACAGAAAAATTGTTCAGGCGCTTCATAAGTTCTATTCCCCATCCTGTCCATGAGGGGAACCAAGCCCATGCCTGGTCGCCCTCAGAGAACAGTTCCCTGCGAACTCTCCCTGCCATCCTTACCATCTTGTGGACCATCAACTCTTCATGATCCATCACTACATAGGATGCGGGGACTAGCTTTATGAGGGCACTTTCGCGTTCTGGGGGAATGTTCTATAGGCTGCCGAACCACACAGAAAATAGTATGGACCTGTCAGAGCAGAGCAGGAGGAGTTCCTCGTTCGGCCTCTGGCACTGAGCAACAGTTGCACAGACTGGGGGATTGCTCCCTCAGTCTGCACATCACATCCGTCCTTCCAACACACGTGGTCTGGTCGGTCAGTGTGGTTACTCAGAAGGGAAGTCTGGTTAGTCAGATTGACAGTTATACCTCCCTCGCAGGTGGTAGTCCCAACAAACTTGTTACCTGTGCCAAAGCTGATGTTAAAGCACACCTGAGGGCTGCCTAGCTGCCCAGTTACCCATAATGGACTGGTGAGGGCCCTACAAGAGCTAGAGCTAATATTGGTGCTGAAACTGATGTTACCTGCTAAAAATGTGTCATTAAGTTCTACCGACAAATGTCTACGTGGGGGCTGACCAGGGGTCCCTTGCTTTTTCATGCCGACGCGGATGTCATATAGGGCATGAACAGCGGCCATTGCGGACATGTGATGACTGGGTGGGGGCTTTGAGCATACCCAACAGTTGGTTTTGTTGGCGGTTCTGGCTAAACGCAGGTGCATTTTAAATAAAAGGTTGGGGTATCTGCCGTCTTTTCCTCCGTTCACACACATGTAAGACATACAAACAAAAAGAAAAAGGAAAATGACACCCCTCATTCTCTGGTGTAGCTGAAAAGCTTCTTGCAGTGGCTTGCGTGCACCCAGTTGTCTCGTCCCTCGAGTTTGAGTGAGGTAGGTGTCGTCAGCTGGACTTGGTATGGTCCGGTGAACCGTGGCTCGAGTCCGGTTCTTTGATGTTTCTTTAGGACGACCCAATCACCTGGCTCAATAGGAAGAACACCTGTTATTGTATTTGGATCGGGGAGCGATTCGCGAACCCGATGGTGTATCTTCTGCAGCTCCCGTTGCAGAGATTGCACATAACCTGTAAGCTGTGAATGCAAAGACGACAACTGTTGAGGAAAGTACAACCCTGTTTTGGGAGGTCCCCCAAACAACACCTCGTAGGGTGACAGCCCATGTGGTTGCCGAGGGGCATTCCGGATGGAATAGGGGGCAATGGGGAGACACTCAGGCCAAGGTTTTTGGGTATCGGAAGACGTTCAACCTTACCGCTACTCTCGGGGTGATATGGGGTGTGTTGCCGCTGACTCCAGTTCCACCAAAGAAATGCAGTCGTGTCCTTTGGAAGAGAGGTTAATAGTGGACAAAGAAGACATGTTAGCAGAAGAGGTGTTAGTATTGTTAGTCGTGTTGCAAAATTCAGCACTGTCATTGCTGTCCTCCCCCCCCCCCCCCCCCCTTCTCATCTTCCGACACAGGAAGAAGAGAAGCTGGGTTAAGAATAGTGCATCGTTTGATAGTGAGGTTAGTAGGGGTTAGGAGGGCTTTCCCCTGAGAGGGGTACCTTGCCTTGGATGTCCTGTTTTCGCAGGACCGTTCTTGCTGCACTGGTGTCGGTGAGGCAAGGGAGGGGATATTTTAATTCCTCTAGAAAAAGATGTATCTGGGCCGACACCGATTTGCCAACTTCCTATGAGGATTCATAGGAGTTACTTACCATGGTGGTCATAGGGGCGGAGGACTCATCAGGAATGAACTGCCACCGACCTTTAGGTAATTGGGGACAGCTCCTCCTCATGTGCCCCGTTTGGTGGCACTGGAAGCACCTGGGTGGGGGCCTATCCTTCCTGTGACCCAGATCCCTTGGTTTTTCGTGTGGGGTCTGGGACATAAGAACTTTGGCCTTGTCTTGTTTTCTTCTATCCATTTCCCTCTCTATTGCCGCAAGAGTGGAAAGGATAGCAGGGATAGACATCTCATTATATTCGGGTCGGGCCAGAACCAGCCTTTCCCGAATTTTAATATTGATGCCTTCCAAAAATTTGGCCCGCAACAGAATGTGCGTCGCGGTCACCTTTACCCCTTCAGTTGGAGCATCAGGTCCAACTTCCAGATCTGCATCCAGTGCCGTCTGCTTGAGACGGCGCCAGAAGCAGGCGCTTTCCTCATTAGGACCCTGGGTGAGCTTCATCATGTCCGTAGTAGAGGTAACACCATACATTTCTGGAAGCTTTGCCTTTAGCTGTGTACAGAACTCTTTGCCCCCTGAAGTCATCTCCTCATGCGTGGTTATAGAGCACCCTGCAATCACTGTACTGGCCACTTCCATGCCCACCTTTGCCCGTAGGATCTGTGCACAATCTGACCCGCTCATACCATAGCTGAACTGGTTTTGTCCAAACATTCGAGCAAATCCTCTCGGATTGACTCGCTAGTCCGGGAGCTCAGCCAGAATAGTGCGGATCTCTGCCGGGGTGAAGGGGACATGCCAAACTACCCGTTCCCCTAAAGTCCGTTCCCCCCGTGCATTGGGAGGACCTTCAAATTGCTGCACCCTGACTGGATAGGCCTCGGTCCGGGAAGAGTGCAAGGGCTGACCCAGCATCATCGGTGGGCTTAGATTAACCACCTCGCTTACTGCACCTTCAGGTTTGAGGTCCCTCAGATCAGGGTATAGCTGGGGGGCAGGGGTCTGATCAGTGGTTCGTAGCGCTTTGATGCAATCCGCCCTGTTTCTTAACCGGGTGTCTATTCCCCTTGATTCACAGATAGTCTGCAAATCGGTTGTTGAGTAGGCTTCATAGTTGGAAACAGAAGGAGCTGGGGTGAAGCAGGGAGAAGGGAGAGGTAGAGGCAGAGGCTGAGAGTGACGTCACTAACAGAAGAGACAGGTGCAGTTATACTTATCTCAGCCACTGTTGGTTGTTGGGGAACCCCAGCAGACCCTGATCCTGCCTGCCTTAGTAGAGTCAGCCCTGAAAGAGCTTCCTCCACCTCTGACACCGGATCCTCCTGTTTTATTCCCTCTGGAGGCCAGGTATACATCACCTGGTTCTTCCAGACAGACACCAGTTTATGTATACCCTGCTTCCCTAATTGGATTGACCTGTGAAGCCATAGCTGTGCGATCTCTAGTTCTGACGCCTGCATCCATGGTTCAAATTCAGAGATGAATTTTTCCCACCTCCATGCGTCAAATGTACCTTCCCGGGGAATTTCCCATCTGGTACCCTTCGACCATTTATTCCACCTTTTGAGGGGTTCTGTAGACTTCCCCCCCAAACTCACCTTCATCAGTTGTGCAGCTGTCCTTACCCTGAAGAGGGCTGGTTCCCCCTCTCTCTTCATGGACTGACTACTGCCCATCGTGACTAGTCACTGGTATATATCCCGCGTCCGGGTACCTGTTTACCCCCTGGAGCACTCGGTGGGATCCTACCGAGAGGCCTGATTCCACCACTTTCCCAGCACAGCGTAATTTATGTGATACTTATCGATCACCCGAAGCGCATCAAGTGGCGGTCAGACTGAGAGCACACCTCCCACTCCCACAGCGCAATTTATGTGATCCTGACCACCCGAAGTGTTTGTGGTAACCAGGACTTCCCTGGACCTCCCACTCATACAGCGTAATTTATGTGGCTCTCATCACCCACTGTGTTTGGCAGGCCACACCGCACAATGATGAAAGTGGCTTTTCTCTCCCTGCACACAGTAGCTAACACAAGTCAAAACAAAAAGAGGGGTTCTTGGATGTTACTTAGGGGTCACTGGTTGGGCAGAAACCTGCTAACTGACCTTTAGGAAATTTGTGTAAAGAAAAAAACTTTCCTAATGCACACAGAGAAAAAAAAAAAACCCTTTTCAACCTGAAAAACTGTTAAAAAGGACAAAGTGGATCCTTATGAAAAACACGGGACGTTTAACAGTAAAACAATTACACAGAGGTAAACCGAAAAACTGCGCCAAAAGTAACCTTGTTGCTGACGCAAAAATCACTCATACCAGCACCGCTAAACGATCTGCGCTACACACGCAATCTTCGCTGCAACCACCTAAAACCGTTTACACAAAAAGTCTGCTGGACGTGAAACACGCGACACAGCAGCTTAAAACAAACCCGCTTTACAATAAGGAACTACTTTTAACAGGAAAAACACAAGAAAAACATAATCACTATACAAGAAATCTATGTGCAAAAACCCAGACTTCACTGCGCTCACTAAATGTGGAACACGTGAAGGGAAAACTCGCTTAACACACTTTAAATTGGCTGGTAATACGCAAATTTAAAGCTAAAAGAAAACAAATGAAACTGTAAAAAATTTGGATTAAAAACACAATATGGGTCAAATGCATATAGAAAACTGCATACACATTGCATAGAGATTACTGCACATATGGTAGTCAACAAAATGGCCACCAACAGGGAAAGCACATGGTAGCCAACAAAATGGCCACCAACAGGGAAAGCACATGGTCATTACTAGAATGACCCCCCACAGGGAAGCACATGGTAACACTAGAATGGCCCCCCCACAGGGAAGCACACGGCAGACTCTAGCCTCAAAATTGCCTCTAACCTCTTACATAAAACAGACTTTTAGACAGAACATACACTGGACAATTACACAACAATATGAAGCACACATACAACACAATTTGGGCACAATCACAGAATGGACATAAAACACCAACATATCACACTAACATGCACATGTAACAGAAAGGACCCCCTGCTGCATGCTTGCTGGGAGCAGTAGTACCACAAAACATTGCACAGACTACATACACACAGAGATCTTACAACAGTTAACAATTAACCTAAACCTTTCAGCACTGTAATAATTACCTCACGTGGAGGGGGGTAAAGCAATTACCACAGTACCTACAGCCCACAAATACTTACCTAACACTATGCAACAACTTTTACCCGCTAAAACATATACCCGTTTAATTTTTGGTTGGAAGATTTTTAAACTTGACCAAATCCAGCCAACCAAACCCACCCCTCTGCTGCTCTCAGCAGAGACAAACCCTTGTCTTTCACCCACAAATCAAGAGTTTAGGACAAAAAACGAGGTCCTTGTTAAGCGGTATTTCTTGTTAGCTAACAGAGAGCGAAATCAGCCACACGAACACGCAAAAAGCGATCCTCTTAATGGCAGAGAGACCTGAAATGTGCCGGCATACTTTTTGCTAGTTCATGATAGTTCATTCCCCCCTCGTTCTTGGTTAGCTACGCAAGAATACGCGTTAGTATCCACCAGGCTCGCCAAACTGTCTTGGAAATTCGCTTTAACGAATTTCTCCTTACCGTGAGTACTCGCAGTTGGATGCGCAGAAATCCCCCATAAAGCTGTGCGAATCTCGCTTACCACGACTGCAGCTAAATTACACGATTCCTGCCCATCCAAATACTTTGGTTCTGTTGAAATGTGGGTGATTGGAGCTCCGTTACCCTAGAATGATCACACGACACTCTAAGGCTGGTTGCAATCCACATAAGGGCTGATTTTAGACCCAGCTCTCTGTTTTATTAAAAATACACACATGCCCCCCACATGAATAAAGTCAATCCCCTCCCACCGAACAATGCAATGGGGAGTGCCTATACATAGGATGTACATTCCAATTGGAGCATAGCCTTTCCTATTATCTATCACTGGTCCTCCCCCATGAGTCTTCTGAGGTCAGCAGACTTCCTCCCTTTCCCCCCCCCTGAGCCATCTGAGGTCATATTTCCTGTCCTACTAGCTTCTATTGGTATGTAAATTCTCTGCACAAGCATCTCCTAAAAATATCAGTCTGTACCTGGATGGGCCCGATACGATCTTTATTAAAACACATCCATCCAAGATACAGTTCAGATTAGTAATGGGTTGTAAGATATGCATAAGCCTACACGCGGAGTTCGTACCGCTTGGCGCCTTGCGTTATGAAGCCCACGTGGTACTATGCTGCTGATATGTGGATACAGGCCCACGGTCTACTGACAGCAGCATTCGCATCGAATGCTGTGGTGGTATACACGCCGGTCTATAAGCGCAGATCTGCCATCTCATCCATTACCAAGCTGAGTACTGTAATACATACATTGTACATGCGCATGGCCCAATTGCAGCCTTCAGAGCTTTAATTAAGCCACACGAGAGACATATGAATAACACGAATATATGACACATTTAAAGTTCGACCAACAATACAAAATTTCCATGACATGCCTATTAGTGCCCATCAGTTCTGCCTCATCAATGCACATCAGTGGAGAAAAATTACCTGTTTGAAAAATTTTATAATAGAAACAAAGAAACTTTTTTTTTTTTTAATTTTTTGCAATTTTTTTGTTTATAGCGCAAAAAGTAAAACACCCAGTGACGTTTAAATACCACCAAAAGAAAGCTCTATTTGTGAGAAAAGAACGCTAAAAATTTCATTTGGGTGCAATCTTGCATGACCGCGCAATTGTCAATCAAAGTGCGACAGCGTTGAAAGCTGAAAATTGGCCTGGTAAAGAAGGGGGTATAAGTGCCTTGTAGGCGAGTGGTTAAGATACAACACTAATGTTATAGCACATACCCATATAGGTATACTGTATTCAGTGTGAATCACGATGATGGCACACTCCAATTGTAACTGGGCTCATTAAATCAAAGCACATTAACAAAAACGTACTGTGTGTTTGACATAAAATGTAGGTACATGTTTAAATAATTTGCAGAGCTCATGCGATGCTCATACATGTACCTAAATGTCATTGTTCCATTTTGTTATAAAAAAAAACAATCCGCAGCCTTTGGAACCTCAGGGGAGGTCCAGAGTTTTTAAAGATTTCTGATCAAAATAATCACTGTGTATCATAATGGTAATGGAAAGATTTAGACATTTGATAAAGGCTCTGATATGGTTTAATTCTGATTTATCCTGAAGTGTGGGCACCACATTATGTGTGTAAAATTGGATAAAGAAAGCCTATGTTATGTTGATACCAGGGACAGCCTTTAAAGTGCCATAACCCAGGAAACCTTTTTAAAAGACCAAATATGGAAGGCTGCCAAAGATTGCTAAAAAAGAGAAATATGAAAGTGAGCGCTCTCTCAGCAGCTGCCAATACACTCAAAGGTAATCACAGTTAAACCCTCATAATACACAAATAAATATAGGAGTGCGGCGCTAATGAATAAATGTCTCAGATTAACTAAAACACAATATGATGTATAAGCAAAAAAATATAATATCCAAATAAATGTCCAAATAATAGAATAAAATGAACGCAGGATCTTGCATAAAAGATGAAAAAGATGAAAAACCAGGATCCAACGGTAAAAATGCGCACTCACCGGACGCGCTATGGAAAAGCGCATATGTAGTATAACCTTTAGGAAACCTTCATCATCTGGAGACGGTGGGTAGCCATCCAGGGACAAATGATCTCTATATAATGGACAATTTCCAATCCAGGAATCCCTTTAGAAGTTGTAAGTAAGGAACTCCCTCCGGTGGTGAAGATAGGTAATTCCTAAAAAATGTTAGCTCCAAATGGGAGCCAAAAAATCTCTCATAGTGTAGTAAGTAAAATGTATTTATTCAAAAATAAGTATCATAAAAGCAAGGCAGAAACACTGTGACAGTCAAACATGAAAAAACTGAAGTGTAACTGACCACAAGTAAAATGGCCGCCGGGCCTCCTCGTGGCTCCAGGCGGCTAGATATCACGCTCTGCTGGCTCCTCCTAAGGCCTTTCGTGCTCCAGCACATCATCAGAGAGGAGGCCAACTCTCCAGATGATGAAGGTTTCCTAAAGGTTATACTACATATGCGCTTTTCCATAGCGCGTCCGGTGAGTGCGCATTTTTACCGTTGGATCCTGGTTTTTCATCTTTTTCATCTTTTATGCAAGATCCTGCGTTCATTTTATTCTATTATTTGGACATTTATTTGGATATTATATTTTTTTGCTTATACATCATATTGTGTTTTAGTTAATCTGAGACATTTATTCATTAGCGCCGCACTCCTATATTTATTTGTGCCAAAGATTGCTGCTTGGCTGCCATGCTGTTACTTTGGCTTCAATACTTTTGAGCCATGGACCTGGAAGAAGTACTTATGGTGAATGAGGATTTCAGATTTCTCTGAAACGTAGACTTCATGCACACTGGAAATTTTTAACGCTAGTTTATGGGTGTCTGGCATTTTTTTTCCGCCCTAAACTCCCTGCATGTTAGCCTGTGTGTCCATGCGCACACAGGTGTTTAGAAGCAGAAAAAAACACACAGCTAGCACATCCAGGAGCAGTAATGTTTTGGCAGAAAAAAACACTTGACAGGTGTAAATGCACAGTACGTTAAGTGTTTGAACATTAATTCATTTCAATGGCCAGAATAAATTATTCTGGCCAATGAAATTAACTTCCAAGCACTTGATGTGCCTAAATGTGTTAGATGGGCTTACAGGCGTCATGCATTTTTTTTTTCTTCGTTTTCTGCCCGGACACTGCTGCCAGAAAGAAGGCGTCTAGGAGAGATTGCAAATTATTCAGTGTACATAAGCCCCTTTTATGCAGGGAGGTGCTTCTAGAAGCATTGAAGCCTGTCACAGCCAGGTAACTGCTATTTTCAGAACATCAGCACAATTGATCTTCTTGACATAACTTGACTGATCTGTAATAGACTCTGTGGAGCCAAAATATAAAGCCAGAGTTTTTATATTCCATACAGGGACACATTTAGAGACAATTCTAATATGTCCGACTGATGTCTGAAACCCAAACCTTTTTACTCATAACTTCAGATTCTGCTAGGTATTTCTTCAGCACTGACTGTATATGAAAAAGTGAATGACACCGTAAGTTGCATGATGTCCCTGGTAAGTGGCCTGTAGTTGTCAATGCTGATTGCTGGACATCCAGAGTAAACAGTGTTTTACTTTTATTGGTGTGCTTTATTGCTCTTTCATGTTCCTAGAGTATTCTGGGGTCAAGTTCCACTTTGTCATTGCATTGAGTGATAACTCTTCTTTACCACCCCAGACAGCATCTGATTGGATTAGATGCTGCATTTCGACTGGTTGAGGAATAAATGGGACGAGGTACTGTCAGCCCTTTAGTTTATGGGTTTTGCAACCAGAATTACACTGTAATGGGGATGAATAATTCACATGTGAGCATGCATGTGTTCAAAGGCCCCCGTTTTATAGTATCTCCAAATGGCATACTGCTTTACAAATGTGGCTCATTAACACAAGATCTAGCTTGGTGTTTGGGTGCCCTCTTAGAGTACATAGGAGAGGATGAGTGCTGTGAGTCACTTAAGGAGAATGAATGACTCAGTATGACAAATCATTCCTTCCAAGTTATAGGAACTGTTCTACAGGAAGAGTCCAATGCAGCAGTCCAATAATTACATATAGTAACATGTCTCTGCAAAGTCTGATTGTATCCAGACTAATGTTACATTGTAATACAAACTATTCCAGGAGTGGCTATGCTGACTATTTGTCTGCAATTGTTGGTGCTCCAGGTGCTGTTCTAGACATCAAATTTCATAATATTCACTACTGATTACTTTTCAGTATCGCCAGTTTTACTCTGCATCATACTTCATCTGTGTGGTTCTCGGAAATGTATACCCTTATTACCATCATTTTGTTTATTTTATCACTATGATCATGTTCATCATGTGACTGTAATCTGTTTTATTTCCCTCCTAAAATTTACAGAAACACCACATGTTGTTGTTGAATAAATACATCCAAACCTTTGTGCCAATATCATGAACTACCACTAGTTCTTCAGGGTTTCTGCTTTCAGAAAACATAAAATGTTTTGGGTTTTATGCAGTCTTGTGTGTGTGTGTGTGTGTGTGTGTGTGTGTGTGTGTGTGTGTGTCTGTGTGTGTCTGTCAGGGTGGATTTGATTTAAATCACTAGTCAGGCTTGATTTAAATCATAGTTTTCTACATAAAGACTAATTATTGCTGGTATAACTTTAATATGCAAGTAGATGAAGATTTTTAGAATAACAACTTTTCATATTAGTTTTTTCTCCCCAGTTTAATAGGTTAATCATTCATATTTGGACAACTTTTCTGTTGTACTTAGGAAGGAGAAAAATAATCATTACCTTAATAATAACAATTTAAATAGATTTATTCAACTGAAACAAGAACATTACAGCATATGTTGTTTGCTTAAACAAACATCCATGTTTTAACTAATTTGGCTAAACAAAATATATATATTTTAAGAAACTTAGACTGTCAGCCCCTTCCTCCTCACACTTAGTTTCACTTTCTTCTTGTGCAGATCTATTCCACTCCAAACAATCAGAAAAATATTGTTTCTATTCAATGAACTTCTTGAAACTTAGCACTGAAGGGGTTGATTCTGTATTCATAGGTTTGTAGAAGTTGGGATTAACGTCTTTTTCTTAACTCTGTTCATGTTATAACATTTTTGCTGTGAAGAAGAGGCATGTGATCTCCGCTGAGTCAAATTCAGTTTTGAGAACTGCAAAAGTAAACCAAGCATCTGTGATAATATCTTGTAGGCAGAGAAACTGCCCAATAATCTTACATGACATTGTGAATGGATTAATGGCATTTACTTACCCCAAAAATTAAACATATACAGCCTTATTCTACATAATTAAAAAATTAATCTTTATTTCATGATGGAATAATCTTTGGATGGTAATATATTTTCCTCAAAAAGCATTTTATTTAAAAAGAAATCGATTTTAAATCAAAAAAATCATTTTTTTTTTTTTTTATCATTGATTTTTATCCACCCTGATATGTGTATATGTGTGTGTGTATATGTATATATATATGTGTGTGTGTGTGTGTGTGTATATATATATATATATATATATATATATATATATATATGTGTGTGTGTGTGTGTGTGTGTGTGTGTGTGTGTGTGTGTGTGTGTGTGTGTGTGTGTGTATGTATATATATATATATAAATAAAAAATGTATGTGTGTGTGTGTATATATTTAAAAAAAAAATTTTTATCTCAAGAAAAAACCGTCTCTGGCAGTGAAAGCGTTAAACATACTGAACTTCTGTTGCAGAATGCCATCATTTTATGAAAACATACTATTTTCTGCACATCTGCCTCTCTTGAGGCATTGGTGACATAGCCAGTCCCCCTCCAGCTGCCTCCTAGGAGGGTTACAGTGTATATGAAAAGTCTACACACCCCTGTTATAATGTCAGGTTTCTGTGATGTGAAAAAAATGAGACTAAGATAAATGATTTCATAACTGTTTCCACCTTTAATGTGACCTATAAGCTGTACAACTCAATTGAAAAACAAACTGAAATCTTCTAGGAGGGGAATTAAACATAAAAAAATAAAATAATGTGGTTGCATAAGTGTGCACACCCTCTTAAAGTAGGAGTCAGTACACACCTGCCATCATTTAAAGTGCCTCTGATTAACCCCAAATAAAGTTCAGCTGTTCTAGTAGGTCTTTCCTGACATTTTCTTAGTCACATCCTACAGCAAAAGTCATGGTCCACAGAGAGCTTCCAAAGCATCAGAGAGGATCTCATTGTTAAAAGGTGTCAGTCTGGAGAAGGGTACAAAAGGCATTACATATACTATGGAACACAGTGTAGACAGTCATCATCAAGTGGAGAAAATATGGCACAACAGTGACATTACCAAGAACAGGACATCCCTCCAAAATTGATGAAAAGACGAGAAGAAAACTGGTCTGGGAGGCTGCCAAGAGGCCTACAGCAACATTAAAGGAGCTGCAGGAATATCTGGCAAGTACTGGCTGTGCGGTACATGTGACAACAATCTCCCGTATTCTTCACATATCTGGGCTATGGGCTAGAGTGGCAAGAAAGAAGCCTTTTCTTCCAAACATCCAAGCCTGGCTAAATTTTGCAAAAACACACCTGAAGTCTTCCAAAAGCATGTGGGAATATGTGTTATGGCCTGATGAAACCAAGGTTGGACTTTTTGGTCATAATTCCAAAAGATATGTTTAGCACAAAAAGAACACTGCACGTCACCAAGAGAACACCATACCCACAGTGAAGTACGGTGGTGGCAGCATCATGCTTTGGGGCTGTTTTTCTTCAGCTGGAACTGGGGCCTTAGTCAAGGTAGAGGGAATTATGAACAGTTCCAAATACCAGTCAATATTGGCACAAAACCCTCAGGCTTCTACTAGAAAGCTGAACATGAAAAGGAACTTCATCTTTCAGCATGACAACGACCCAAAGCATACATCCAAATCAACAAAGGAATGGCCTCACCAGAAGAAGATGAAAGTTTTGGAATGGCCCAGACTTGAATCTAATCGAAAATCTGTGTTGTGATCTGAAGAGGGCTGTGCACAAGAGATGCCCTCGCAGTCTGACAGATTTGCAGTGTTTTTGCAAGGAAGATTGCCAAGTCAAGATGTGCCATGCTGATAGACTCCTATCCAAAAAGACTGAGTGCTGGAATAAAATCAAAAGGTGCTTCAACAAAGTATTAGTTTAAGGGTGTGCACACTTATGCAACCGTATTATTTTCGTTTTTTATTTTTACTTCCCTCCACCTAAAAGATTTCAGTTTGTTGTTCAACTGAGTTGTACAGTTTATAGGTCACATTAAAGGTAGAAAAAGTTCTGAAATTATTTCTTTGTCTCATTCTTTTATATCACAGACACCTGACATTTTAACGGGTGTGTAGGCTTTTTATATCCACTGTATATCACCAGGGAGCTCTCATATCTGATCTTCAAGATCTTGGGAGGCAAAAATAAATAATTGGGCTCTCTGTAGGATTTGATTTCATAAAACCTTGCAATATCTTGGATTTAGAATAATCTTCATTTTTCAGATGTCACTGGTGGGCAGGCCCAGATAAAAAGGAAGAAAAGACCACCAGAGCAATGGATTTCACAACTTGAACATGTTGTGTATATTCATTCAATTGGTGTTGGTGTTGAAAAGAGGGGGGGGGGGGGTTCTGCTTTAAGCTAATATCACCATGTCTCATTTGTCCAAGAAGATGGGCATCACAAGCTTGCCTGCTTTATAGGGGTATTGGTAGAATAAAAGCCATTCCAGCTGTTGAGTTTGGAGGAACCAGCTATTGCTTTGTGTTGCGTTTTAGATGATTGCAGGTGTACTTTAACTTTTAGGTGAATGTAGTGTCATTCTGCAGATATGTGCTCCATACAGTGTCACTTTCCTGTAGATAATAATGTATCTGTCTTGTGTTTACAGAATCACCACCATGGGAGAATACAACGAGAAGAAAGAGACTTGTGGAACAATATGTCTGAAGTACCTCCTCTTCACCTTCAACTTCTTTTTCTGGGTAAGTCATTATGAGACTTTTTTTTAACTAGATTCACCTAACTAGATAATACATTATGTCCCAGAATTGCCATATAAGTGATCCGGAAGCAGCTTCCTGTCATTATATAGTCATGTAGACTGACTGCACACTGGGCTGATGATACCTCTGCATCCAGTCTAGCACACGAGTATTGTACAGAGGTCATTGTTGGTAAAATAAGATTGCATAATTGTGATTTAATGTATGTGGAGTCTTAGTCGATTACTTGTGGTGTGTTTTTTTTTTTTTTTAAAGAAAATGTGGGAAACCAGAAGGTCGAGGGTTGTGCATTCTGTTCCTGTTGTAGACAGTGTAGTTCAGTATTTATGGTTGAAGTACCTTTTTATAAAGGTTTTACTGCAATTGTACTATATTTTAAAAATGTGGTTTATAATATGACCTCTGGCCCTAATAATATGAACAAAAAAAAAAAGGTAGGCAGACTTTCCTTATCAAGTTTGTGGAAAGTCTGTCTGTCTAAAAGTATTTTAGAGGGAGGTTTTCTGAGAGTACTGCTTAGGAGGTCATTGCTGTCTTTGTCTTCTGCAAGACACTCAGGCTTGGTTTACACCTACAGTTCATTAAGTGAATGTTGCCGCCCTGTATCTGTATGTAATGCACACAGTTGAGTGCGCAGTGGTACAGGCTTTGAGTGTTAAAATAGGTGTTCATGAAGTGACATATTGTCTCTAAGTTGCTTGTTAACTGCCATCTAAAAGCAATCCACCGCCTTGATGTGCACCACAGATCACTTTTCAGAGGAGCAACAAGCTACCACAAATGTGAACAAGCCCAAAAAAAAAAGGCCAAATCAATCCTTGCTTGTCTTTACGGTGGGCTCCTAAAGAGCTCCATTGTGTTCTAGGCTCAGTTTGTACATTGAAACCTGCCCCTTGTCACTTAACTGTCAAATGCAAACATTTCAGTGGGCTTTATAGGCGTTGACGTGTAACCGTTACGCCCTGTACACATGGAGCAATGACGTGTGCCCAGTGTAATGCTGTCTTTTCCCAGCATGGGGATGGACAGGTGTTGCGCACATCCCTTTGCTGGCTTCCCATTGTTGTCTGTTGGGACATGTGTCTACGGTTCCCTGAATGCACGCAGGGTGAGTTCGCTTACCCACACAGGGATGCACCCAACACCTCTCCATTCCCATGATGGGAAAAGACGCCCCATGTGAACAGGGCCTTAAACATTCCTTGTTGTAAATGGCTTTTAATACAAAGACTGTAATACTAGTGTTGACTTTTTTTTTTTTTTCCTTTTTTGCAGCAAAATTGGAATATAACCTACATTATATTTGATACATGTTCCCATTCACATATTTGCTGTTTACATTTAACGTTTCTGAAAAATTAAAAACTGAAGTTTTTTTTTTTTCCTTTTTGCTATGTAATGTTAAGACAGAGGTTGGTGATTTAATGTTGAAAAATCCTGACTGTTCTGTGCTGGCAGATCTCATTATCAGTTGTAAACTAGATTTGAGCACTGTCTTAGCAGAGCGCTAAAGATTTGAAAGCTGGGCTACTGCATTCTACCGAGGGGAAACTCTGTGTATCCCTAGTCTTTGTCTGGGAACAGGCTCCCTTTGAAACTGTTCTGAGTATCTTGCAGTCTGCTCACAGGCCTGCTGCAAAGAAAAAAATGAAAGATATTAAATATTTTTTTAAAAACATATAGATTACCTATTCTGTGTGAAGAGGAACACAATTTTATAGAGGGTTTTTCTCTGATTTGACTGCAAACAGAAATGCATGTTAATCTCCACTTGGGCATCAGCTTTCTGCTTTTCTGATTGTGTAAGTATTGAATATATTAAAATGACAGCATTGTGCAATGCAGCTCTTCTGTGTATGACAATCGCATACTTATTCTAGTCCTATGGTAAATAGCATTTTTTTATGATTGAATACCTGGAGTAAATGGTATTTATATATATATGCCTCTTACGTTTTAATATATCTGGCATAATACTGTTGACCAATTTTTTACACCATTATTTGTTTTCAAAACAGCCTGTGATTGTCTGTTTTAAACGTAACTGAGTATTTAAAACCAAGCTGTGTACATATGGGGTAAAACAAGTCCTAACTAATAAAAATAGCAGTTTTGTTATTGGTGAGATCTGATCTAAGGGGATGGGGCAGATGCAAGTACACAAGTACTACACTTGGCTCATCCCAATGCCCAGCTCTGTAGGTTCTCAGGTAAGTGACCATAGGTTTAATATCCAGAACCCAGATTCCTCTCTTGTTCATGTTTCCCCTTGTTCTGCTTCTGTTTACAGCTGGCTGGGCTGGCTGTAATGGCTGTAGGGGTTTGGACGCTGGTCCAGAAAAGTGACTACATCAGTCTGCTACCCTCAAGCACCTACGCTGCCACAGCTTACATCCTGGTTGTTGCAGGCGGCATTGTGATGGTTACTGGTATTCTTGGCTGCTGTGCAACCTTTAAGGAGAGGAAGAGCCTGCTGAAAGTTGTAAGTTTTCTTGTGTGTGTGTATTAAACCACATCTTTTAAAAATGTGCTGTATTTATTAGATTTGTTATTGATTGTATCTTAAGTTCTAATCCAATCAACCATTTTGCTACAGTTTTATGATGTTTTAGATAACCTGTATTTAATTCTGAAACTGAATCCCCAGACAACGTTTTGGACAGGGTAGGAGAAAGGCCAGAACCGGTGTAAGGTTTAATAGTTATGTGTGGGCCTGCCAGGGAAATTTCTCGTTGCCTCCATTCCAGGTAGCAGTGATGTGACAGACTGGAAGTGGGTGAAAAATCTTTACTGAGCAATGAAAATTGACAAAGGTTCTATGTTTTTCTCCCTCTACTTAAAAGAAAAAAAAAAAGTTTTTTTTTTTTTTTTTTTTTTTTTTTATTGCTGTCATGTCCCTGGCAGAGATATTTACCCTCACTCCCTACCCACTTAAACTGGATATGAGGGGGAACATCAATTTTGGAGCTGTAGTTACTATAGAAGGTTTGTATGAATCTGTTCAATGTGAAATATTTTATACGTCACTCCAGGTGAGATCAGGCTCCAATCATATTTCAGGTGCTGGCTTGGCATGTCTCCACCAAAGCAATCGTTCCAGCAACAGGAATGCTGCACACGGAGATGCAAAATAACATTAAAGCACTGTGCCTACCACAAAACATGTTTGTATAGAACATGTTCCTGCTGGTTATTTTAATAAAGGAAGAATTTTATTTTCCTTCTTGGTGTGCGGCCTTCCTGTTGCTGGTGCAATTGATAAGGTTTGTGTCTGTGGTCATCCTAGAAAATGTCATTATGGTTCCCATATTTTGAACCAGTGTGCTCTGTGGGAAATGTTCAAATGCTGAGTGTTCCCTGTGGGTAGTTTAGCCTCAGCTGTATCTACAGACACCAAGGACCATCAGGAGAAGTGATGTAGACACAACTGTGGAGACAAGCATTGTTTGAACATTGAGTTTGTATGCAAGCTGAGAAGGCAGTTAGTATTGTTTACTAAGTTTAGAAGTATTTGTATTGTAAGAGTCTATCACAGTTGTCAGAAAAGTGTAGTCAGGCATTAAATTTGACCTTTCACTATAATTTAAAGGCAAGCTTAATAAAGTCCTCTCCCCAAAACTAACTGTTCTTGGTGGTGTCTAGGGGAGGGTAACATCATCCTTCTGGTAAAATCCCAGGGAATGTGGAGTCTTCCAGATCTTGCAAAAAAGGCACTGTCCCTCTTTGCTGCATTTTGTTCCTGTGAGTTTTTCAGGTATTTTCCACCATCTCTCAGGAAAGAGCATATTTTTCCCCTATAGTACAGAAACTAGGGGTAAGGCAAGTATACATGTGAATTTAGCTAAAAGATACTATTTGGGATGGGGAATGGACACTGAAATAATAACCAGAACTTGCATGTTAATGCTCTGTTTGATTAAAACCTCAGTTGGGTTTTTATTTTTTTTCTTTCTTTATGGGGGAGGTTTACCCTCAGATTTCAGGGCATTTCCTGCCTCAGTGCCCACCCTAACTGGAACAGGAAATGACAGGAAAACTATCCAATGGAGACACAAACAGCAAAAATAAAAACATTTTGATAAAACAGTGGGGATGGTTTGGAACCTTTTGTCTGGTTTTCATTGATACCCATTTACTGACTGAGAGATTTCCCATTACTTCCTTCACAGCATGCTGCATTGGAAACTATAGTTTAGGACCACATCATAATGTTTGCACTTACAGTGATATTTTGTGCATTTGCCTGCACCTTGAGTTCCTCTTTAAAGTCTAGTTTTATGTAATTTAAAAAAAAAAAAAAAAATCAGCACAATGGTACAGTAGTATAAGTGTCCCTTGTGTTTGGTGCCGAAGTCGTCGTCCTTTTCACATCCCCGCGTCTGTAATCTTCTGGTGCTGTTTCTCCTGTGTAGGCCCTTGTTGCCCTTTCCTCCTCTATTCATAGAAGCTGTACTATAGCCTTCGTGAATGAAAATATGAATTGAGGATGTGCCGATGAATTGAAAGGTCCACCACCTCCATTTATAGAGCATTAGCCAGTCATTGAGGCTTCAGCACAGCTTCTCTGAATGGAGGGGGGTAGAAAGGGCTGGCAAAGTTGACATTTTTGACAAGTGCCTGTGACACGTCCTGTGCTTGTATTCACCTCCACAGCACCTGAAGCTGGGTTATGGAGTGGGGGCAGAGGGAGTGGGGGCAGAGGACTTCACATTTCAAACAGGACAGGCAGCACCAGCAATAAGAGACACTTTTCACTGAAGGAAAGTGCTGTCTCTTGTGCTTTTTTTCCAAAGGAAAGTTTTTGCCTGTTTTAATGGAACAATATTTTCACAGATCTAGATCACTGTGTCATAGCAACGTACATTGTGATCTAGAAAGCTGGTGTTTACATAGGTGTACATCTAAGAGAGTGTGTTTGTATTAGTCTCTCTTGGGCAGTTCCCTGTAATGCTGGTGTAATGTCAGGAATGTGAGTTGGGATCTCTCCTCCCTAAGGAGAACCATTTATCTTTAGGAAAGATTTCTTGTTACAGCTTATCACAGTGCCATCTGCTGGTGACATCTAAAATTGTGGTTTTACATTCCGTACACTGCTCAGAGTTCTCTTTGTGTTGCAGCAAGAACAGGTTCTTCTGGTTATCTTCACCAAGTGGTACATTACATAGTGTCCATTCAGCAACAATGGGTGGGGTTGGTGATGTCCAATGCATAAGGATTAACATAGGAGCTTGGAATAACACCCTCAAAATTACATCACTTAAGGGGATACCTATGAATTTCAATTTGAAACACTCCATTGAGAGTGCGGACAATTTTTCCCCAATAACATATCAATATTGGGCAGTTCCATAGCATCATGGTCCCTCGTGCAAACAGGATTTTGTCTTTTAGTATTGTTACATAGTCTTTTAATAGGAATTTGTTAGGAATTGTATATGTGAGACGTTTGCTCATACATAACCGTCATATATGATTTGAACTTTCTTCTGCCCTCAGTATTTCATCCTGCTGATGTGCATATTCATCCTGGAGATCTTGGCAGGAATCCTGGCCTATATATACTACCAACAGGTAGGTGGATGGGTTTTGGATGCAAATAAAACCATTTCAGCCTCTTACTGAATACTGATGGATCACTAATATTGCAGGGATGTAATTTCCTTTACAACACCCTAAGTAACATCCAGTTTGTAAACAGGATGAACAAAGATGCTCCCAGGTATAGCCCCATTGGATTTGATAATGTATAGGCTGTTGTAATTATCCTTTCAAGATGAGCTTTGCCTGTTGCGTTATTCACCTCGATTATCATGTAGGAAGATTTATCTGCTGTATTTTTCACTGGCCCACTGTTGGAGGGGAACATCTACTGCTCTGTGTCTGTGGGATTCTGCATGTGCCTTTACTGAATAATAATACCACAATCTTGTTGTACTTTGTTTATTGGACAACTGGTAACACTGGAAAATTTCTGTTTAGTACTTTTTTGTTTTTTGTTAATGGCTGATTCTTTCATATTGTGATACATTTGGTACTGCATTCTGTATTATGCATGCCTTAAACATTAATAAATAATATTTCTGATTTAAAAAAAGATGCACCCAGAGAGCAACGTAAAAAGATCTCTAAATCCAGGAATAAAAATATAGTTTGGCTTATCAGTCCTTGTAACTTTCCATGCACTGAACTGATATCTCAAACAATGTTATCAGCTTTCACAGCTGTCTTCTGTAAACTACATCCCCTAATGTAATGGTGAAGAGGAGGTGTTTGTAGTCCTAATCAGGAGAGTAGCCTAGGGTGACATTGCTCCTACACAGATATGCAGGCCATAGACTGGTCGTTAATCGGCCGAATGTTCGTCCACGCGAAAAATCAGCCGATAATCACATAGTTAGTGGGGCCAGCCCGTCAGCCGTTTTTCGCAGATCTCCTCTTTTATTTTTATCAGTCATGCTACAAAATCCACGAAAAATGGCCATTTTTTGTGGACATTGGTGGCAGCATCGGCAATGGGGCTGACCGATTTTTCGTTTATCAGCCGACAAACAGCCCGTCTATGGCCTGCCATGCAGTTCAAGGAAGTGCGTGTTGTCAACCTAGGACATGGAGCAAGCTAATGCAATCACCACATCCAAGGACTGGTAAGTTTGTGATATATTTGTTTGTTTTTGGGTTTAGCTATTCTTTAAATCAAATTGTATTAACTGAGGATACACCTTATTTTTCTGGGCAGAATCCCTACAGTACGTGATGAGAATGTGTTCTGCAAAATCTGTTGTACACTGACTTATTTTGAATTCCTCATAATCAGTTCAATACAACGTTGAAATAGATACTGTATGTTTGTTTTACCTGCTTGAAGGATTTTGTAATTCTCTGCAGCCAAGTTTGATTCTTCTGCCAGCCAGCACAGCTACATCCTTGACCTCCACCACAGCTGCAGCATAACATGGTCAGGAGCACATCCAAGCAAATACCTGTCCTCGTGTACTTATGAGCTGTAAACGGGGAAAAAAAACCTTTTTAAAACATTAAATGTAAAATGTACTCCGAACATGGAGCTTGACATTGCTCTTGAAAAAGCTCGTTGCCTGGCTATCATGGTGATATATGGCTTCAATACTTTCTGAAGCACAGACCCTCTTTCATGATTAATCTAGATCAGTGACTGACAGCCAGGCCACTAAAATTCTTTTGAGAGACAGCAGTGGCAATCACTGCATTTCTATTAGTACAGGTTTCCATTCTGACTTTTTAAAAACAATTTCCAGTTTTTCTTAATTTTACATGTAAAATTTAAAAGGAAAAAAATATATGCAGTGTCAATTTACCAGCTTGCTGATGCAGTGATCTCCCTGCAGGGGCCCAACACTCACCCAAAACCCCCCAACGCGGGGTCACAGGCAGAGCACTAATTCAGCAAACGTTGTGCTTCTTGCTCGTTTGAGAGCTCTAGCACTGACTTGGCATGAAGCAATGCAGTGCTAATTTAAATAAATGGCAGTGCATCAAACCAAATGCATGTAATGTGTTTTTTGTGAATCATGCGTTACAGCAGTGACATGGTGAAAACAGGCCCTCCATTAAGGAACTGTGTGCAATTATTTTTTCTTTTCCATGAAGTAGTGCAAAATGTTAAGGGTTATTTTGAACCCCATATAGTCCTACAGTAAACTGTGCCCATATTATGTATCTGGCTATTCTGTATGCTTTAGCAGTCCTTGCAATCTTCCTTCATTAATTGGAGGTTTCATTCCTGGCTCCAGACATCCCTAGGGCAGTGAGAGTCTAATTTTAGTTTCATTTGATTAAGTAAGAGGGCACATGTGACTGCATGCTCCTGCATGGTAAATCAGTAATTACTTGGAGCTTGATGTGCTCCACTGACTTCAGACTGCACTCCACCCATACCTGCCAGGAATTAGGAGGTGGTTGTCCTGTTAGAAATGCTTACTCAATTTGACTCTTGAATGTCATATTGATCTTTCTGTTTAAATTGGCTAAATGCATTCCAGGTTCATGTAGATACATAGTTAGTCTGGCTGAGAAAAGACAAAAGTGCACCCAGTTTAAACCATTATAAAAAAAAAAAAAAAAGTTATCCTATACCCACAGTTACCCCATAAAAACAAATGATGTGCAAAGTTACTGTTTGTTTTGTTGAAGAGCAGCCCCAGCCCAAGTAGAAAAGCCTGTTCCTTGCCAGCATGCTGCAGATAAGGACCCTTACTCTTTATGGAAGCAGTGGTCTTTCTGCAGAGATCAGATGCGACCACTGCTGAGTCACAGCAAGATTTCTCTAAGCAGCAGCTTTCCTGATTGTGACTGAGCAGAGGGTGTGTTGGATGCACAGAGCTAGGGGTCCTTATTTACAGGATGCTGGCAGGACACAGGCTTGGCATTGGCTGCTTTCTAAACAAAACTAACTTTAGGACATTGCAAACCTTTTACAAAACAATCACTCCCAGCACTCATCAGTTCTCCACAATTTGATGAAACTCGAAAAGCAACAAGTCCATGAGTGTCTGGAATGCTTGGTGGATGCAGCCCTCCTCAGATGGGGGAATCCATTGCAAAAAGGGCAAACAGGGAGAGCGCAAGCACCTAGTGCATCACTAATGCTTTATTTGGGAACATAAAACATGCAAACAGATGGGTACTTACAAAGGTACAACGTATGGGAGTGTTTAGGGCCACAAGACACCATACAGTGCAGGATAAGCGTACTCCAATGACACCCCGCTAGGCTGGTGAGCTGACACATTTTGGGGGTGCACCCCCTTCTTCAGACCTATCCTTTTGTTTTAATGTACTTGGAATGTACTAATCTGATCTGGATTGCCAGTTAAAAATGGATTGAACTAGAAGTCCTATGCAAGTGTTATCATGAGAAATTGTGAAGCGCTAGTATTGGTGAGATGGGGTTCATCTCATTATATTTCCTTATAAATTTAATATAAAAGCAAGGCACGCCTGTCAGATTGTTTTATGTGGTTTGACTACTCCTATAGGCTACAGCATATTTGTAAAGTAAACCTGGCATCCCCATTACCCAATAAAACTAACATCAGCTGGTAGAGAGCCCTGGAAGCCTCAAAACAAGGGGTGCTCCAATATGCTAAAACTATTCAGGACACAAGGTGAGCCATGACCCTCTACCAGTTGCCACTTTCTCTTGGTTCCCCCAAACAAACAGAAGCCTCATTCACCATTATGAAAGTTTAGGAGGCCAGCCGGAGTTCCCTATTAGCGTAAGGTTATGAGGATCCCAAGGTGTCTGACAGCTGGCTAAAGAGATGTACCGACACCTGTAGGTGCCTGCTATACAGAATGTTAGGGTGTGTTCTTATTTGGCAGTTGTAACCGGATTACTTTCCACATGTAAATGCAGAGCAGTGTTACTGTGTTTGTACAACTGGATACCAATATATTGATTACTGCCTGTTCTTTGGTAATATACCAAGAACAGAAACTGTAAAGATGGTAAAAGGAATTTCATTCTTGATTGCTTTTT
This sequence comes from Staurois parvus, assembly GCF_062004578.1. Lineage (NCBI taxonomy): Eukaryota > Metazoa > Chordata > Amphibia > Anura > Ranidae > Staurois > Staurois parvus. Next base: position 6,142,539 of record NW_028318511.1, read on the forward strand.
ATACTTATGCCTGTAAAAAAAAAAAAAACGGTTTCTGCAGCTTTTAAAAAATCTATATTTGGAGCCCATGGCAGCGGATTTTATAAAATACAGACTTCTCTAGATTGCTGTGCAACTAATTACTAAAATGTGATCTGATCTTCATTAGTCATAATAAAGACAATATTATCTAAAAACAAAATACACGGTTTATATTGGTGTATCATTATTGAACTGATAGTTGAAACAATCAAGTTACTTCATGGAAAGTGTATGTGATCCTCTATGATCGCAACACCATGTGACAGCAGGAGCTAGATATTCCATAGATTTGGGCTACTTTAGTTGAGGTTTCAGTACTGCTTCTCTTTTGCTCTTTCTTCCCTGTTTTTTTGTACAATAGAATTTGGTTAATATGCATTGTGGCATGATCCAGTTATTTTGGGGACTTCTAAAAGCTCATAAAACTGTAATGTGTTGCAAAAGGAATTCTAAAGACTTCAGCCATAGCTTAGAGAATGTAGTAATAATGCTGCTACTATCCTTATGAGGGAAATCCTACAGTGATTAGTATAAGGGCATACCATTCAGCCTTCAGACAAAACGCGGAGAACCTTTTAGATGGGAAAAAAAATTAAAATCTTAATGGCTATGAAACATGGTGGTGGGGGGGAATATGGTAGGTGCTGCTTTTTCTGTCTCGTGTTGGATAGAAGACAGGAGTAAAGCTGGCCGTAGATGGATCGAAATTCGGCTAGTTCAGCAGTTCAACTTCTCATGAACGGGCTTACTGGAATATTTCTGTTCGTTCAGCGCTGCATAGTCGATCAGGGTATTCTGACAGTGGAGGAGTCCCTGCTGTCAGACTACAATAACACAGAAGGGAAGATTCCTCCATCCACCTCGCTTGTGTTCCATTTTTTTGATCAGCCTTCTGGTTGGTCATAAAAAAATGATTCACATACACCCAGCTTAACTCTCCCAACACAGTGGATAAAACAAAATCAATTCCACATTTAGAAAGACCAAGTTAATCCTTATTTCAGACCCATTCAAATGCATGTAACTGATTTGGCGCTGCGAAAGCAAGCAAGAAACCTTAAAATATACCCAATCCAGAGCTGTTTTGTGTGCATGATTGTACAAGAACAGCTTCATGTATGCCCGCATCTGATCTGCATCTACAGATAGCATTTTAGCAGATTTAATGTCAGTGGAGGCCCCTAGTTGCTAATTAGAAGGAAACTTTCACAAATGTTTATTCTTATATGTACTAATGTACTAGTAATGAGATATATAGAGAGAGATATTATTTAGCACAGTCTTGTTTATAAGCGTATTGTTTGAATTAAATCTTTCCAGATGTGATGGAGAACTGAGCTGCAGAACCGCCCCTCCTGAAGGAAGGCAATTGATCGGGCAAGGCTTTCTAATAATTACTTTTCCCTCCAAGAATTCTCAGCCAAGCGCTTTTGCTGGTACTTGAGACATTTATTGTCTTTGGGTGCTTTCAGAAGCCATGTGAGCAAAAAGCCATATTATGCAAAAAAAAGCCTGTAATGCCTGTAGCAGCCAGTAAGAATCCAGCCATCACTTTGTAAGCACAGGTTGAAATAAACGTGCCATGGACTTCTAGATAGTGGGAATGAGGAAAATAAGGACAAGTATGTTTCCATTTACCTATTTAGTTGTGAGAAGCAGCTCTGTTTGACTTGAAGTCTCAATTTACTGGCGTTTAGCTCTGAGTAAGGGAATAGTTGCCACATCACCTGCCAAATCTTTTCCCGAGATCCTTTCTCCTTCCCTTCCAACCTTGCATGCCGTGTGTGTATGTATACCTTTAAATACTTGTGCTTAACTCTTGCTGTGTCCCTGTCTTTCCTTCATGCCGCAGTGCGCTCCGTTCTGCTCACAGGTAACAAATCTTCCTTCCTGATTGGCTGCATCTCAGGCTCTGCTTCTGGAAGCATCCCCCAAATATTATGCATGTCTTCTTAAAGCTCTAGCAATAAAGGTAGCAGATGGTGGCCACATTAACCCCAAAATAATGTTTTGGGGGTTTTTTTCCACTTTACCCTGTCTGTTTGGGGTATTTTTAGTATGAAGGTTTGAGCTTTAGATATGTATTGATGTACCAATATTATATTAAATGAGTAAGCAATGATCTTGACAAAAAATAGTTTTGGCTTGGTCTTTGGACACTATCAGTGAACTCCAAGGCTAAGTTCACACTTGCATCTAAACTGCCATGTCTCTGAAGAGCAACTGCGTTCCGATTGCTCTTCAGAGGTGATTAACAGTAAATTCCACACGCGGTTGTGGGACCTTTGCAGTGTATCCCCATTTGCTTGAATGGGTCATGTTTGGGAGCGGTACCGCCTGCCGAGTTTAAAACGCTAAAAATGCAGCTCAACTGTGCGTTGTTAACACCCCCCTTCCCCCTCCTCCTTTCCAACTGCAAGTCTAAACAATCCATTTAAGTGAAAACAAGAGGTTCTAAGGAATTCTGGGTGTTGTGACAAGAGAGGCTGCTAAAAGCGGAGGGTTTCTAGATGAGACTGAGCCAAGTCTGTTTGTCTCGGCAGCTCAATGATGAACTGAAGCAAAGCTTAAAGGAAACCATGACTCAGAAGTACAAGCAGCCAGGAGAGGAAAAAGTGACGAATGCTGTGGACAAACTACAACAAGAGGTAGGGCCAGATTTCCTCTTCTGGTGCATTTACTGTTGACTTGGGCATTACATTGCAATAACTAGATTAGTAATTGGGTTTTAAAGAGAGAAAACTCTTGTTTGTGTATGTCTCATGCCAGCGTTATGTTTCTTTTCATATAGTTTAAATGTTGTGGAAGTAATAATTCCCAGGACTGGAAGGAGAGTATTTGGATTAAGTCTCCAGAGGCTGAGAGGCGCTTAGTTCCAGACAGCTGCTGCAAAACTGTCACTCCTAACTGTGGGATTCGAGACCATCCTTCAAATATCTACAAAGTGGAGGTAAGACATAGTCATACATTTTTTTTTTTTTTTTTTTTTCTTTCGAGTAGTCCTACCAGGATGATGCCTACAGCTAGAGGCATCATCCTGGTATCATCTTTTTCAGCTGGCAGTTGGCTTTCATGTAAAAACAATCCTAGTAGCTGATTAGCTGCTGGATCGCTTTTGCAAGCAGCAGGAAGGGAAATTCCAACAAACACCACATATCACCTCCCCCCTTTCCCCCTCCCCCCTTTCCCCCCTTTCCCCCTCCCCCCTTCTCCCCCCTTTCCCCCTCCCCCCTTCTCCCCCCTCCCCCCTTCTCCCCCCTTTCCCCCTCCCCCCTTCTCCCCCCTTTCCCCCTCCCCCCTTCTCCCCCCTTTCCCCCTCCCCCCCTTTCCCCCCTTTCCCCCTCCCCCTTCTCCCCCCTTTCCCCCTCCCCCTTCTCCCCCCTTTCCCCCTCCCCCTTCTCCCCCCTTTCCCCCTCCCCCTTCTCCCCCCTTTCCCCCTCCCCCTTCTCCCCCCTTCTCCCCTCCCCCCTTCTCCCCCCTTCTCCCCCCTTTCCCCCTTCTCCCCCCTTTCCCCCTTCTCCCCTCCCCCCTTCTCCCCCCTTTCCCCCTTCTCCCCCCTTTCCCCCTCCTCCCCCCTTCCCCCTTCTCCCCCCCTTTCCCCCTCCCCCTTCTCCCCCCCTTTCCCCCTCCCCCTTCTCCCCCCCCTTTTCCCCCTCCCCCTTCTCCCCCCCCTTTTCCCCCTCCCCCTTTTCCCCCTCCCCCCTTTCCCCCTCCCCCCTTTCCCCCTCCCCCCTTTCTCCCCCTCCCCCCTTTCTCCCCCTCCCCCCTTCTCCCCCCCTTCCACCTCTCCTTTCCACGCTACTCACCCCCCCTTCCCCCCTCCTCCCTTCCCCCCCAGTCGCTGTGAAGCCCACCCCCTTGGTTTTTTCTCTCTGAACACAGGAGAGAGATTAATTGTATCGCCCTCGCTGCAGTCTTCTAGGTCTTGTGATGAGTGACTGCCCTGCTGCATAGTAGCCATTCACAGAACACCTTGCATTGTTCTCAATAAATGCAAAGCATTTTCTGATTGGATGAGGTGGTGATCCTGATGCTGCTGCTCATGCTTTTTGCCTCATCCAATCACAGATAATTAAAAGTGAGGCAGTCACACTGTGCTCTGTATTAGAACCTTGTACACCATATGCTACTTATAAAGATTCACTATACATTCACCCCCAAATTCTCATATTAATTATACATTTGCCATAATATGAATGGGGTAAATGTGTGATGAATGTCAGTGTATTTAGAATACATGTTTTTTTTTAAATGCTAATTTTATTTATTTTATTCAAGGGTGGCTGCATCACCAAACTGGAATCCTTCATCCGATCTCACCTGCTTATTATTGGTGCAGTGGGCTTAGGTATTGCCTCTGTACAGGTAAGTTTAGCAGAAATAACGCTAGAATTGACAACTCCTATCATTTTTAAAGTACTTATCCTGCCGTAATAGACATAGACTTTCAGTCAAGGTCGGATGTTCACACTTCGTTTTTTTCAGATCAGTGAACAGACCCCCTGCTGAAATGGAGCAGAGCTAAATGGATGTCACTTATTCTTTTTTCTTGTGTTTTGTCCCCCCCTTAAAGTTTTATCTGCTCCCTTATTATCATGCTCCCACTAGTGCCTACATTGATTTCTGGCCCTGGAGGTTGTACCACTATTTCTGTAAGTACCACCCCTGGAGACAGATAGGCCTGTCGTGTGAGAGTACCTTTTATTCAGATAACATTTGCTGTCACTCAGTGAGAGCAGGCAGACTCTTTTATGTAATGTCTCTTCTGCAATAAAATATGCCTACCTGCCTGCTCGCAACGTTCTCCAGAATGTAAACTGAGCTACACGTGCTGCTAGGCTTCTAGTGCCAGCCTGATCCCTGTGTGCCAAAGATGACTGGCTTCTGCGTATGCACAGGATTAGCATCATTCTTTGCTGGCCAATGAAGACGGCCAAAAAGTGGTACACATAGGAAGATGCTGGCACTGGCGAGGAATGTGAATCATTGGAGGAAAGGCAAGTTTTATCTCCCTTTTAGTTCCGCTTTAAGGCACTTCATGAAAAAGTGGGGTGTTACCAGATCAGACCAGTTTCTTACATTTGTTTCAAACCCACTTGGAAAAAATATCATTTTGTTTAGGACAAGGTTACTGTGGATAACTTCATTTTTTGTTCACATTGTCACATCAAATTTTGGATTCTTCCTACTTTTGTAACAATATTTTCTTTCTTTAGCTATTTGGAATGATCTTCACCTGCTGTTTGTACAAGAGTTTAAAGTCCGAGCCGTACTAAGATGGTTTTGGACTCTGTTGCACTTCATCTACTCACAAAACATCATCTGCTGCCTTAATAAGCTCCCTGGAACCTAGAATGAGTTCAAGACATGTTCTGAACATGACATAATCTGCTTTCTACATGTAAAAAGATTGGAGCTTCTCCGTGTCATCACAGCATGACATCATTCTTTTACTTTGCTTTCATCCGTGTCTTTGTGCCAAGCAATGAAGTACATCCACTGTGCTCCAGGATGCTCATGTGTTACCAGCTTCTTGGTCTTGACTAAATGTGTTGATCTTGTGTATGAAGAACAGCCAATGGGGCACTCCTTTAATTCCTCCAAGTAATGCAATTAGAACTTTTTTACTGTGTTCAGAATGTTCTGACATCCCTTACGTTTTATTCCTGCAAACAGTTTTGCTTTTAAACCAAATGGCTCTGCGAAGGAGAACCTGTGTACATGGATTTTGGCATTATTCAGACATGTATAACTTATGAAGCATGCAGTACTAATGATTTATATATATTGGTGCCATTTATAGCAAGTGTAAAAATGATGTAACTTCATGCTGATTTAGTCACTTACCATGGAAAATATGTGCCTTTTTATTGAAGGGAAAAATATCAAGCAGCCAAATGACATGTCATTCCTGACGGTTTGATTATTTGCCACAGTAACCATTTGCCTTTTTTTTTTTTTTTTTTTTTTTTTTTTTTTTAAATATAGAAGTCAAAAGCTTATCATGGAAAACAACCAGATTAATGTGTGATCTTTGGTTGTTCATCACCTTAAAGTGTCTGTCAAGGGGAAAACGCATTCAGAGCATGTTTGAAATACATGCACATTTCCACGGTTTTATATCCCTTTAAATATGTGCAAGTACAGAAAAATAACTGTTGATGTGCGACAAATGTAGTGTGCCCTTACCTTCCTCCTTGACATGACAACACAGCTCTGTAGTCCTAAGACCGTGGTGTCAGCCTTGCCTACTTAATTTCTGATGAATTACAAAGAAAACAGACCCCTCCTCCTCATCTCCATAACCCTTCCTTCTGTACAGGCAGAGAGCGCAAGAAGTTATCCGTTCAGAGTTTTCAGCAAAATCAACACTTATTAAACGGATATAACAACACACTTTACATGGCATATTTAGCAGAACAAAGGGAAAGGAAATGGGAGTAGTGCATTGCATTGGTTTTGAATACACTGTAATCAATTTGTATTCTTTTCATGAAGGTAACTAGCATTTTATTTACTTGGATAGAGTAAAAAAGCTTCAGCAACACTAAGGGGTCTGTGTGTATAAAAAAAAAAAAATGCTGTATGAATGTGTCAATTATTTGCACCTGTGCAATGAATCTTCACTGCAATTTGCTTCTTTTTATTTCTTATTTCCTAGGATTGTCACTTCATCTCGTGGCAATAAGTTGGTGTTTTTCCTGAAATACCTCAATCTGAAAATATACCACATCATTTCCACTAGATATGGCGCTTATGATCCTAAGAAATATATTACTCAAATTATGGTGGAGATTTGTTGAATGATTTACATATGTGCACAGCAGATTTTTATTATACGCAGATTTCTAATTGTCTAAGAGTACCCAATGGGCATTCTGTCACTGTTTTATTATTTATAACTTTTATTGTGTATGTATTTTATTTTAGCAATGAAGATGACTGGCTAAATGTTTTCAAATTTACATTTCTGCAGCATAATGAGGATTACAGATTAGGAAGCCTGCTGTTTGCAGCAGCATTTCATTTCCCTTTAAGTGGTTAGACAACCTAAACATTGTTTCTATCTATCTATCTTATCTATTCAGTCATATCCGACCCTTGGCGATTTGCATGGACCGTCACTCGCAAGCGACTTCTTCCATGAATTCTCTTAGCAATTAATTTACAGGTTAGGTTGCCAGGTCTTTCCCCAACCCCTACCATGCAGGAGATCCCGCATGGCCAGGGATGAAACTAGGACAATTTAGACAGGAGCCGATTAACCTACCAGCATGTCTTTGTAGTGTGGGAGGAAACCGGAGTACTGGGAGGAAACGGGAGTACCCGGAGGAAACCCACACGAACACAGGGAGAACATGCAAACTCCATGCAGGAGGTGCCATGGTTAGGAATCGAACCCATGACCCATTTACTGCAAGGCAGAAGTGCAAACCACTAAGCTACTGTACCGCCCAAACACTTTATCTTTATGCATTCCTTGCATTAAGGTAACAAATGTTTAGGCATCAGTATCGCCCCCTCACCCCCCTTTTACTTAGCTGAGCCCTCATTTGATCCAGTACTGTGCCCATCTGCAGCTCTTCTCTTCCCTCATTTCCTGGTCTCGCTGGATTTGTGAATGCAGCAGGCACTATTGGCTGCTGCTATCAGTCAATGCCAGTGACAAGGGAGTAGGTGTGGGGCTGAGTCCCACTGTCTGTATGTATAGATGCAGGCAGCGGGGCTTGGGAGCGAGCCTGCATGAGTTCCCCCATAGGAAGCGGCTTTCTATGGGGCACTCACTGGAGCGGAGGAGAACCGATGGGACTGAAGAAAAGGAGGTTGCAAGTATAAATCTGTTTAAAACTAAAAGTTATTGTAAATTCATTTTTTTAAACTAAAATATTTGCAGTTCTTATATGCCTCATGACTCTGATATAAAATTGCTGCACATGTTTTTAACCTTTTTAATTTTTTTTTTTGCATAATCCAATTTATGGCTATGAATGTTTTAATTGCTGCATAGCATTCATTTAAATGTTGAAAGCATGGATTATAGGCGTAGTTGCTAATCTTGCTGAGTGATGGTGAAGGGGTCCTGTCCCAGAGCACCATTGTTGGTTCCCAGTGAACTGACATGCTTATTCTTCCATAATTATTGGTTCAACACAGTAAATTATGGAGCTCAGAAGACATGCTGCATCTTTTTGATGTCTTCTGTTTCTGGGAAACAAATCGTATAAAGATATTGAAATTACAATGTACATTTTTTTGTTTGTTTTGTTTTTTTTTTAAATGAAGTCTGAATGTCACTGAAAAGAAGCCATTTTGTGGCAAGGGGAACTGATATCTTTGCCAGGTAATTAAGTTAATTTGCCTATACACACTGTACGCTTTCATCTAACATTGATTTTGGCAAGAGGAGGACAAAGTCTTTAGCACTGCTGTGCTAACAGAGTATCATTAGGATAGGCCTGTCATTGTTTGTGTGTTTTTTTTTTTTTTTGGTTTTTTTTTTTTGCTATTCCAGTTTAAATCAAATGGTATTTAACCATCTGCAAAGCACTCCAGTGACATCTGTACTCCAGTGGGCTTATTTAATGAGACAAAAAGCAGTGTGGTGCACTCACATTGAAAACAGCCTTTTATTGTTAGGTCTGTGAATGGCTTTGTTAATGTTTGAATTCATCGTCTTATCTAATTTTCTCTTTAGTTTCTGCTTCCTCCAAAAGATATTTAAATATTGTGGCCCCTAGGCTAGGACATATTTCAAGGATTGACCTGGCAAATCGCTTAGTTTCAGAGGATCCTGCCAGCAATCAATCTTATGTTCATAATTTCTGTTAGGAAAATTATGTTCAGGGGGCTTCATGCCCCGTCAATGGTAAAATATTAGCTTCTGTTTGAGATTTGTAACCCCTCTCCCTGCTACTTAATTTTTCTTGGCTTTATTTATATATTCATTGGGGCCTACAGGACATTGCCAGTGTTGACAAGTATGCCCTACAGGTAGGTGATGGGAAATATTGCCTATTATAGAGAGCTGTGGAGTATTGATTGTGTCTTATACAGCGTTTGTTTAAGGAGACATGTACCTGTTACAGGAGCATCATAAGGTCACCATTTGCAACCCCCCTTCATGTTTCTGTTATTACTGTTTGCTTTTAAAGTGCTTTTACAGGCACCATCCAATAAGTGCACCTTATTTCATTTCATCATGTTCAGCAGTTAAACAAGGGACAGCTTGTCTTCATCCTGCGACATGCACCACCAGAGAACATTTTATAGGGAGTTCACATAAGAAACATTGGAACACTATATAAGATACACATTTAAAGGCCTTTACATGAAAGATTCTGGTATGTAATGGTCGGTGCATACACATTTGTAGTGCCAGTCATGTTTGATATTCTGTAGTATTAATGATTTCCAGTCATTTATATACTGTTTTATTGACTTATTAAAGTGACACCATGTACTGTTTTTCTGTGTGTATATTATAAATGAGTTTCATGTGTATATTACAAATTGGCTTCTTGTATGGAAGTGTCTAAGAACTACTATATCCATGTTACCCATCATAACTAGTCTAATTCTCACTTTCATGTTTATAGTGTAGGTTAGAAAAGGAGAGAATGGTTGTCAGAGGCACAGACCCCATGGGGAAGATTTACTAAAACTGGTGCACTCAGAAGCTGATTGGTTACTATGCACAGCTGCACCAGATTCTGAGTGCACCAGTTTTAGTAAATCTACCCCACATCGCTAAGACATATTGTATATTTGTTTGCGTTATATATATATATATATATTTTTTTTTAATTATTGCCTACAAAACTACTGAAATATATGAAACAAAAACTACTGAACCCAGCGGGTTTGTTTCTAGATCACAATTAACTGTCAATGTTTTATTTGGACTGTGTCTTCATAATGTATTGTGTATTTTATAAATTACTTGTTTTATCTGAATCATGACCATCACCCTATTTTTTGGTATTTTGCAGCTTACACGTAGTTATAGACACGCAGATTATAGCTGTATACATACACTATACACACAGCCTATGCAGCTTTCTGATCTAAAGACATCCACACATAGGGAGATTGGAACATGGTTTCATCAGTTCAGTCATATTATCTCAACGTCTAACTTTCAGTGGATTGTTGGTCAAGGGGCTCAAAAGTCTTGTGTTAAAATGGTATGAAGAATACTTTCTCAGCTGAGTTAAGGACATAAATATCAACGCTTGAAATCTAGGCATATGTAAATCTGACAACTCCTGGAAAAGAAAAATCAAACTTGCCTCTACGGCCTTCTTGTTAATTCTTTGGACCAAGTTTATATGATTGTGCCTGTGTTGTGGTGGTGGTACTTGTGGCTGAATCTCAAAGTGTGGCCAGCTTCCTTACTGTGGTTTAGGGAATTCAGGAAATGCACTACCCTTCAAATGCCCTATGTGCACTAATCCAGTTGGCACAGTTTGCTGCACTTACTATTTATGGGAGGTTAGTAGGAGTCCGAACTGTCTACTATGTGCCTAATTTTACTGCCCATGTGGATCCAGGCCTTAATGTGATGGGTGGTCTCACAGAGCAATAGTGAGTCTCAGGAGGCAAGAGAGGTCAGGTCAAGCTTGACTTTTTTTTTTTTTTTTTTTTTACTTTTTGCAAACAATTTAAGCTGCTTGTATCTCTGGATCTGGTGATCAATTCAGCAGCTGGTTTTATTAAAAGTAGCTTTTGACAAGGTTTATTTTTTAAGCTTTGCATATCTTTGTCCTGGTTTATGTTGCCCAAGTTGAGAATGGTTTAGTTTAAAAAGCAACCACAGGCAACATGCAATTTTAACAGTGCTGTTGCTTTGTGCACTAAACCAATGATTGGAATGCACCTTCAAATGTACTACTATATCAGATTCCAACGTCTTGCGGTTTCTGTGCAGCTAGGTGATATTCCTGATTTTTCAGGACATCTTTGTTTTATAGCCAGGTCAATACTGTGGACTTTAATTTAGGAGAACACTGCCTTTGGTTGATATATTCAGAATGTTTCAATGGTACTCAGTTTTCATTGTTTTCTTCTTGGCAAAAAATGTGACTGAACAGATGACACCCATGTGAATGAACCGTTAGTGGTCAGTGTGGACCTAAATTGAGAAGCACTTCTGAATAAAAATGTTGTGAACTGAAAGATTGAAATCCTGTTAATTTACATGGGCTTGATATAGTGGATCCATCAGCCACATAACTACTAGTTTATTTTTACTCTGCAACCAAGTAATCCTAAAGCAACCTTTTGCTACCTATTAATTTTTCTTATATCAGAATTTTTCAATACAGAAATATCTGATTTGCAGAAAATTTCTCAAGAATTCTGAAAGAAATGATTTATGGATTGAATGATTGTTTTCAGATTGGATAAATCTGCAATATTTAGGAACACCAGTTTACCTGTTTCCTTGATTGCTTCCATGTGTTGCACCCAAATATAAAAAAAAAAAACTTTGAAGGTCCTTTTTTTTTTGTTTAAACATTTCACTAGTTCCTAATTTAAATTCTATTCTGAATTGATTGAGCCAGAGCACAAACAAGCTGGCGATGTTAAAGGGTTTGCTTAAAGCCATAATCTGTCATGAACTAATTTTACAATCGAACCTGACCCAACTTCACACACAAGAACCAAATCTTTTAGGAATATGTGACCCTGCATAGACTTTTTAAATGAAGTCAAATGGCAGACCCTTCACCATCAGCTACTCCAGCAAGCTGAAAAAACTCTGTAGTCAAAAGTTAGATGATTAGGAACATTCTTCTGATCTCGGACAATGATTTCTTGTGAAGGGGTTTCTTAAATAAATGGTGAATTGCAATCAAAAGCGAAGTAGATGAAGAGCACCTTCTACTTATTGCAGTGGCTCATGTTGGAGGGTCTGAGACCAGCTTGATGCTCATGTACATGCAATGCATAGTCATGGTGCATTGTACTGCTCATACCTTGTGTTCAATATCTCAAAGAATATGTCCAACATGAAAATTCCCCAAAAAATTATTTGAGAATCTTAGGCTAAAACGACAGAAAAAAAAATTCTAAATTTGGTCAATTTTCTAATTACAAGTTACATTGGTAACTACAACAAACCATAAATCAGATCATGAATCAAAAATCAAAATCAGGAAAAAAGACGCAAACTACCATTGTATTACATAGCAACCAGTGACCCCTTTTCTTTTCTGTGCCTCCTCTTAGTTAAACCCAACATTTGAGATACACAAAATTCATAATAGAAAACACAATTTGTTATTTTACACAAAACATATATGCAATTTATTTAATTTTGTAGCAGGTTTAATGTGCAGTCTATAGTCACTGAAATGCAGCATTACTTAGCAAAGGTGTAATTACTGTATCAACCTATGCTTGAGTTATTGAATATATGAAGCTTTTGACACATCAGTATAATATTTGCATGGAGGTTGTATCTCTGTTTTGAATAACTACTGATTTTTAAAAAAAAATAAAAATCAAACACCTACAGAGTTGTATTTGTTTGTTCATTAATTTGTTTTTAGCATAAAACCCAACCATGTGCAATGAAGAAAAAAACAGGTTGTGACTGAAATTGGCACATCCCTTAATCACGAGGCTAAGGGAATTTATTGTTTAATTTTCAGTTCGAGGAACGGAGTGAGTGGGATGAATGAGTTGTGATCTCTACTATCCACTTATCCACTCATGCCATCACTTTTTTTTTTTTTTTTTTAGATAAGGTATTTTTTTGTAAAATTAATTTTCTTTGCTTTTACCTCACCGAGTCACCAAGATATGGGAAAATTCACTTTAATCAGATTGTGGGGTTTTTAATGTAGTTTGATGTTTGCATTGATGACTTTTCCTTTTCTCTACATATACAGCCACTGTTCTTTTATCTCTTGCTTCCTTCCAAACGTGTATGAAAACCAAGAAAAGCAATCTTAGGGGTTCATTTACTAAATTAGAAAAAGTTAGCAGTTTCTATATTATGATCACTAGTGATCATAATAAAAAAATTACTTTCATCTATTGATGATCTTTGATTACTCTGCATTGGATTTAAAATACCGTCCTTTTTTGCAGTGTATTCTAGTTAACTTACTTTTTCTAATATGCTAATCGGTTTATAATCTACACCCCAATATAGGGTGAGTCAGAGAGACCCTTTTGATGGGTGGTTACACCCTATATGATGGCATTTTCTCCTTTTTGTTTCTGTTCATTTACTAGAGCTTGAGAGTGCAAAATCAGGCTCACTTCTGTATAGAAACGAATCTGCTTCCAGATTTTATTGCCAAAGCTTAATTGAACAAGCTGAGGTTAGTAGCTGATTGGTTTCTATGGAGAAGTGATCCTGATTTTGCACTCTCCAGCTTTAGTAAATAAACCCCATAGTGTAGTATTTCAAAACAGATAAAAAACAAAATTGCTCCCATTAAAAAAAAAAAAAAAAAAAAAGGACAATCCTTTAAAAGTTCAACCAACAGTGCGCCCAATCTTCCTATTCCAACCACTGACATGCTACACCCACATGCACCAGAATTTCACCAGATGGAGCAATCCATAGATCTCATAAGGGTCATATATGGCATATCATGGCAATCTCCCTTGGTCCCTGAACTCACTCTCCCTGGGAACCTCATATATTTCCAAAAGATGTTATAAAAGAAGCAGACCCATAGTGTAGTATAATCACAACAAACCACTTTTTTTAAAATTATGCTTGGATAAAAAAGTACAAACAGTACTCAGTAAAATCAAAGATTGCAGAATCCCAACTTCTGGTTCCGGTCCGATATGTTGACATCACTTCCTTGACAGGTTTTGCCATATAGATTTTATAATGTGCCATCAGGCAGGCAGCTCCTGTTTATATACTGTTTTTTCCCTTTGTGTACCATGCTTACTATTAACTTTACACTACTGTAATACTCGCTGCTACTATGAAGCCTACCTGCCATAAAGTCTTTGCCTTCCAGAAAAACATTTGGTGCTCAGTGTTACTGCAGTCCAGCTGAGAAGGCTACTTGTTTTGGCAAAGTGGTAATGTACAAAGGCTATGATACATCGGGTTTGAAATTCACAGCCCCGCCAAATGAATGTAGAATTTCACGATACAGTCCTTGTAACCATAATGTATTGCCTGGCCTTTGAAATTCGGTCAGCTGGCTTAGAAGTCCCAAAAAGAGGTCTTTTGGATAAGCCAGACCCTCACTGTGTGAGATCAATGCAGCCTTAGGCTTGGTTCACACTGTGGCGACCCCCAAAGTCGTGCAAATTTGCATTGCGGCTTGCTTGCATCAACTTCAATGAAAATGTCATGCAACCTTGATGTTTTGCAACTATGACTTACAAAAATGTGAAAAGTAGTGCAGGAACTTTTTTTTGTCACTGCAACCTGAGTTGCAGCAATTAAGACAACACCCATTGAAATGAATGTTTTGACTTGTCATGTGACTTTGTGTGGCAAGTCGCAGCAATGTGAACCAGAGCTTATTGATCGTGTTTTATCTGTGATGACAAAAAACAAAGCTAGTACTACTGACAGATTGCATAGGGAGATCTGTAGCCAGGTCTCTTGTCCACCCTCCTCCTGTCAGGCATTCAGGTTTTAACTACAACACAGGACTGTGCATGTGGACTTTCCTCTCTCTTCTAACAGCAATGGACCAATAAGCAGTAAGGGGAGAACCAGATGTTTCTGGAAAAAGGATTCTCCTCAGAGTGTGACAGAGAGGGATGTGACAGGACCATTTAAGAGCCTGTGTCAACGGAAGCCCTCTGCCATGTAAGGGACTACCAGAGGCTACAGATTGTGACCAGATTTAGTGAATGGATGAAGCTCCCTACCAGAGTCACCATGGACAAGCCAGTGAGAGGATACCCAATCGAAGGGATCACTGTTGCTGTATTGCTGGGTCTGCTGAGAGGACTTTGTAGCCACTGCTTGTTACCACCATTACAGACTGAACATTAGGAACTGCCTATCAGCTACCTCACAATCCTGCAGTTCTTATTGACCGCCTTAACACGTGCCAACGGGCCCCAACCTGTAGCTTGGCTTAACCATTACTGCCCTGAGGCTTTTTTTTTTTTTTTTGGTTAGAGGTACCTCTGAAAGACGCTGAATTGCAGACAATCCTTTAGAATACGCTCTAACCTATTGTAGTGTTATTTATATTACACTTAACGTTTACTGTTAATTGCTGATTTACTAATTTCACCATCCTGATTCTAGTTGGGAGTATAAAATCAGAATTTTTGCCAATTTAACATATATATTACTTTGTCTAGCAGAATGTGTTCTAATCAGCTGGGTGTGCATTTATGTTCAATTTACCATTTATTCCAATCCATGTCAATAGATTAAAAGCATTTACCATTAAACAGATGTGTGTTTATTTGCTGGTAGTAACCCACAGCCAGGTTAAAGGGTTTTTCCATTTGTATATTTATCCGTACTTGCATATTTATATTTATACGTACTCCTCCAGTGAATCCGCCTGCTCAGCAGGTAATCTGTCCACTGATCTCCACTGAGCAGGCAGTTGACAGGTCTGTCTCTGCTCTGCATAAGTGGGACACAGCCTGCTTTCCTTTTTGGGTGGTTGGATGTAAACTGACCATGTATCGTTTTCTGGCTGTCACCCCAGGCTCTAGATCAGCCTTTTTCAAGCAGGGGCGCCTTGGCAAAATGCCTAAAAATTGCCCAAAAACTATACAAGTCAGCATGTGGATCAAGCTTGTCTTTTATTTACGCAAAGCCACAGGTTTTCATTGTGCACCATTACGACCTTCTAGCCACCAGAATGCTGACAAACAATGACATCATCAGTTGATGAGCAGGATGTCGGTTGCCTGCACAACATCCTTGTTTGATCCTCCCCTGCCCTTCTGCGCCAACTTTCTAGCCACCCATGACACAAAAAACAATGTCATCAGTTGATCAGGATGACATCAGGCACCTGCACAGCATCCTTGCTTGCCCCTCTCTGTCAGGGCTGGGGTCACATTTGCTGAGTGAGAGAGAAACTGATGGAGAAGAGAAACAATGGAATACTAGTCAGTACCAGTGTGCAAAAGTGCATTTGCTTTGGAAGAAGAACTCACCTCTGACATTGGGTGTCCCACATGTGCAGATGTTGCTGGATTCTGCAAAACTATTGGTTTAGTTTTTTTACATTTTGTAATGGGTGCCCCAAGATTGTGCAGAACTTCAAAAGGTGCCTTGAGCTTCTGCAGGATCCTAAAGGGTGCCTTGGCTGAAAAAAGGTTGAGAAACCCTGCTCTAGACAGATCTGTTGGAATGCAGACGGGGGTAAATCATTCACACCAGAACATGATGTTAGAAACCTGCATTCTGTGTGCGTTTCCCACATCACATTGAAAACATACTGGGTGTGTGATCTGCCAC
Organism: Staurois parvus; assembly: GCF_062004578.1. Taxonomy (NCBI): domain Eukaryota; kingdom Metazoa; phylum Chordata; class Amphibia; order Anura; family Ranidae; genus Staurois; species Staurois parvus. The sequence goes on from NW_028318511.1 coordinate 6,158,989, forward strand.
ATGTCAATATCCTAATGTATGCAGTTTCCTGCACCAGATCGCATAATACTGCAATATCATGCAATCCGGTACATTACATTGTTGAAAAGGAGTGCATAGACATACTTTTGGTGCAGACAGCCGTGGTCACCGGCAACCTGTCATTGCAATGTGTAGCCTGAGTGGCCAGCTCAAGACTATAAGACTCAAAGCATTTTGCAACCTACATGACATTTAGTAAGGGTTTACTTTACTTAAAGGGCTGGTTTACACCTGAACTGCACAGGCCCACATTCCTGTGCAATTCCTACATCTGTGGTTCAAAATGGGCTGAAAATTGAACCACAGATGTAGGAATTGCACAGGAATGCGGGCCTGTGCGCTTCAGGTGTAAACCAGCCCTTTAAGTAAAGTAAACCCTTTCTAAATGTCATGTAGGTTGCAAAATGCTTTGAGTCTTATAGACTTGAGCTGGCCACTCAGGCTACACATTGCAATGACAGGTTGCCGGTGACCACAGCTGTCTGTAACAGTGGAATATGTCTGTGCAATGTGGATCAGCAAAGCCATTTGTGGTTTCCTATCAGTAGATCATGTGACAGGATGATTTTTGATTGTGGGAGATAGATACCGAGCATTTTAACTCTGTAACATAGAGTGCGCAAACATGGAACTTTATAGCTGTAGCATCATCATCCTTTTTTTTTTTTTCTTCTCCCATGAAAGCTAGTAAAAGACTTTCCAAGTGACATTAACATGCTACAGCTTATATGAGATTTTAGTGGTTGGGTTTACATCTCCATAACGTATGCATGAATTCTGTGAAGTGCAGTGTTGGGGGGTACATTCTTTTTTGTGCCCATAGGATCTGTACTTGCAGCCAAAAATACTTTTAAGGATCAGGATCTGTGCACTGCAACTGATTGAGTGCTAAGTTCTACAGCTTCAGCCCTTAAAACAAATATGTAAAGCTCTGGACACCCTCACCCCCGATTCACCACACCCACCTGCTATATCCCCAAATAACCAATCATTTAGCAACATTAGAGCTTAGGAATGGTTTGGTAGAAATTGGGACAGTACATGAGTGTGACCAGGTAGTAGAGGCTGAGATATGGAAATGAAAACTGTGCCACTTTAGAAAAAAATGATCAGTAGTGGAGCAATTCGAGGGTTTATTATAAAAAAAGGGTGTCCAAGTTGTGGCCCGCAATGGCTCTGAATGCAGATCATCACAAAATTGTACACTTTTTCTTAATGTTGATTTTTTTTTTTTTTTTTAAATGGTTTGTAAAAATTAGTTTACACTTGGCAAACACACGTGGCCAAAGAAAAGTCTGACAGTGTCTCTTCTCTGGACCTTTTAAAGTTTTATCTTCCCAAAGAAAGATATCCCACTCTTCACAATCATGCCTTCTTCATGTCATTCGTTTTCAGCAGCACCTATATTTGTGAGCCACTATTTTGAACCAAATGAAGGGCAAACTTAGAACTAAAATACCTGAGTACTTTGAGAATTGCTTCTACATTCATTCAACAAAATATTGATTTGTTAGTGTATCCAAAACAGTACATATCACACTAGTTTTATGCTGCCCTCTTTCACTTTTATAATAAAAAAAATTACAAAAAAAGTTGTATTACTCAGATACATTATCTAGATCAGTGATCATCAACTTATGAACTGCCCAATTTTTTCTGCTCATCATCTGTCCTCAGGCCCCTTTCACCCGAGGCGAACGCAACCTGAGATCCACTTGCTCAGCAGTGGATCTGTCTGCTGATCTGCTGAACAGGGTCTGTGTCCACACCACCTATGCAGAGCAGTCATGGACACAGCCTGCTCTCCTCCATGGGCGGTCAGATGTAAATGGACTGGCTGTCTGTTAACACCTGACTGCCCTCCAATCTGAACAGATGGAGGGGAATGGATCCTCCTTCCGTTTGTTTTTACCACATTGGAGGTAGCTGGGTATAAACGGACACAAGTCTGTTTACATCCAGCTACCCATAGAGGAGAATGGAGGGTTGGGTTCATCTGAAAAATGGACAGACCGGCCCAACTGGACCACCCCTGTGAAAGGGAACTTCTTGTTGGTGTATTTTATGTGTAGCACGAGACAATTCCTCTTCTTCCAGTGTGGCCAGGAAAGTCAAAAGGTTGGATAACCCTGGTATAAACGAAAGCACATCCTCCCAATGAAAGAAAAACATGAAAAGCAGTGTAATGGTAGTTTTGTTGTATCCAGGCAGAATAGCCAGCACTGGGAAGACACAAACAAGGCAGTTGTGTGTTCTACAATGAAACTTCCAGTGTAAGGTATTGGATATACTTGCGTTGAGAAGAGACAGGACAAAACATAAGCTGCTGGAGTAATCCTTAAAGTAGAATTTCAATCTAAACCTAACTAGTCTTAAAAATCCACCCTCCCCCTCCCAACACCTACAATTGTGTTCAAAATAATAGCAGTCAGACATCACTAACCTGATCAATCACTGTTTTTGGTAGAAATTATATTTCTACATGGCAAATAATTTACTAGCAGGTGTAGTAGAGTAATAGAAATCCAACAGACCCAACAGTCATGACATGCATGCTGCTGATTCTGTGTAATTGAATCACTAATTGAAAGGGGCATGTTCAAAATAATAGCAGTGTGGAGTTCTATTAGTGAGGTCATTCAGTCTGTGAACAAACAGGTGGCCCTTATTTAAGCCCTTGACGCCGACCTCACATAACTGGGCTTTTTTCCGTGGGGCTGCATATTTGTGTACCTGTCTTTGTGCTGGTAGTGCGCCGCTCGGCACGCTCCCAGAACAACGACCACAGTGTCACTGAGAACCCCGGGTCCCGTTCTAACGATCGGGACCTGGGACTCCCGATTCTTGGTCACATGATCGCTGTGATAGCCTCTGGCTGTCACAGTGATCAGTCACTGTACAGCCCGGCCCCTTTGCTTTTTTTCTCTCTATGAATGGAGAAGAGAGATACATTGTATTTCTCTAACTCCTGGCATAGAGAGAAAAAAAAATGTTTAAAAAAAAAAGATGATAAATATTAAAAAAGAAAAGAAAAATACCTAGATCAAGGTTTGATCTAGTTCAGTGCCAGGGTTAGTGTTTGGGACAAGGTCAGGGTCAAAGGTCAGGATTAAAAAAAAAAGACAAAAACAAAATGCACACTATTGTTTCTGGGCTGTATTACAGGTACAAACAACAAACATGCACATATATGGTATTGCTGAAAATATCAAGGTATAATCCACCTGGATGTACAAAGTAGTTGTGATGATATGTACGGTTTTACTAACACATGTCTACATTGCAGAATTGTGCTAGGCATTTAGATTTGTTTTACCCTTAGGCATGAAGGGGTTAAGGATGAAGGCAGCAAATGTTGTACATGCTGGTTACAGTGCATTTCTCTGTGAAAATCTGCATAAAATGGCTTGTTCCAGACATTGTTCAGAAGAACAGCGTACTTTGATTAAAATGGTGATTGGAGAGAGGAAAACATATAAAGAAGTGCAGAAAATGATAGGCTGCTCAGCTAAAATGATCTCAATGCTTTAAAATGGCTACCAAAACCTGAAAGACGTGGAAGAAAATGGGAAACTATCATTAGAAATGGATAGAAGAATGGCCAAAATGGCAAGGAAACAATCAGCTCCAGGAAGATCAAAGAAGGTGTAAAGTTACCTGTGAGTACTGTTACAATTAGAAGACGCCTATGTGAAGCCAAGCTATCTGCAAGAAGCCCCCGCAAAGTCCCACTGTTGAAAAAAAGACGTGCTGAAGAGGTTACAATTTGCCAAAGAGCACATTGACTGCCCTAAAGATATGGTGTAACATTTTGTGGACTGATGAAAGCAAGAGTGTTCTCTTTAGGTCTAGGGGCTGCTTACAGTTTGTCAAACAATCCCCAAAAACTGATTTCAAGCCACAGTACACTGTGAAGACAGTGAAGCATGGTGGTGCAAGCATCATGATATGGGGATGTTTCTCATACTACGGTGTTGGGCCTATTTATCCCAAACCAGGGATCATGGATCAGTTTGAAGACATCAAAATATTGAAGAGGTCATGCTGCCTTATGCCGAAGAGGAAATGCCGCTGACATGGATGTTTCAACAAGACAACGACCCCAAACACACCAGTAAACGTGCAACATCTTGGTTCCAGACCAACAAGGTTAATGTTATAGAGTGGCCAGCCTGATCCCTGAACCTTAACACCTCCCGTCTGGCTGTTGTATATAAACGCCCGGACTGTGGCAGTGCAGGAGCGGGTGGCCATTTATAAATGGCCTCCCCGCCCCCTGCTTGTGCGCGCTCCCTGGAAGCGCGCAGCACTGCGATCCAGTGCCTACAGTGTCCTCCGGGCACAGTGGAACACTGATCGTTGTACGGGACCTCTGTGCAAGGTCCCGCTCATGTGATCACTGATTGGCCAATCAGTGATCACATGAAGAGTAGTAAGCAAGATGTCACTTCTGACATCATTGCTTACTACGTGTGAAATCTGTGAATGATTACAGAGGTCACATGGTACAAGGCTATTCACAACAGCCTTGTACCATGTGGCAAGCTGTGACCAATCACAGCTCACACAGTATTTCTCAATGGCTGAATTGAGAAATACTGGGTGTAAAAGCAATCAGTGTAAAAAAAAAAAGATCTTCATCATCCCCCACAAAGAGTCACCATGGTGACGCTGTACTGCTAAGATGACAGTATGTAAAAAAAAAACCCGTAAATAATAATAGAAAAAATAAAATAAAAATGTAAAACATTTTTTAAAAAAATTATAATTTTTGGTTATAAACTAATTTGGGTTATTTTTTTTTTTTACTAAAAGGATAACTGAATACATTTGGCCAAGATTTATGAAGAAAGATTATTTATTTGCAAAATTTTATAAGAAAAACACTTTTTTCAAAATTGTTGGACTTTTTCATTTATATAGCAAAAAATAAATAAAAATCCCAGTGGTGAATAAATACCACCAAAATAAAGCTTTATCTGTCTCAAAAAAAGCTAAAAAAATTCATGAGTACAGTGTTGCATGACAGCACAATTGTCATTCAAAGTGTGACAGCGCTGAAAGCTGAAAATTGGCCTGGTCAGGAAGGGGGTGAAAGTGTCTGGACCTGAAGTGGTTAATTCAATATAATAATTGTGGGGTGACATCAAAAATGTTGTTTCTGAGGTAAAACCAAGAAATGCACAGGAATTGTGGAATGTAGTCCAATCATCCTGGGCTGGAATACCTGTTCACAGGTGCCAGAAATTGGTTGACTTCATGCAACACAGATGTACAGCAGTTCTCAGAAACAGTGCTTATACAACTATATATTAAGTGATTCAAAGGAAAGCAAAATCTTCAAACATTTTTCAGTTTATATAGTGAATGTTTGTAAAGAAAAATGCAGACACTGCTATTTTTTTGGACAGTCTAATATTCCTATTTCTTCACTTTCTGTAAAGTAATAACAGTTTGAAACATTTTTCTTAATGTGTTGATTTGGAATAGACTGTGTAGTGTTCCCAATGCATTTGCATGTATGGAAATAAAAGATAATATAAGGATTTTGAGCTTTGTTCACTTTTTTTTAACACAACTGTATGTTGACTAACCTGTGTAAGGCTAGGTTCACACATATGCAGGTTGCGTTTGACCCGTTTCTGCATTGCGTTTTGCGTTGCGTTTTTGCCATGGTTTTGATGCATTTTGAGGTGTCTGTTTTTTTTCAGTTTTCTTAATTTTCTTGCTGCTAGGCTACCCGTGCTGTCATTGGCGGTTACAGCTGTCAATCACAGGACCGAATCTCGGACGGTCCCTGCTGAACCAGCCAAAATTTGATCCATCTATGGCTGGCTTTAGTCCTCCTGCAAGCAAAAGAAGAGATAGATGTGGCTGGACATACAACAATGTAGAAATGGAGCGCTCAAACAATTCCACTAAAAGCTGAGTTAAAAGTTAGAAATGTTAGGATAGATATTATAAAGAGAGAGATCAAAAAGAGCTAAAAAAAAAAAAAAAAAAAAGGAAAGCGGCTCACCTCCTTCTCTTCTTCCCTGCAGCCTCAGCTAGAAATGGAGTGCTCAAACAATTCTGCTGGCTTCAGTCGTAATCCATTTCAAGGGTTTTGGCGAGATTAGTGGAGTACGAGGTGTAGGGTTCATCAGCATTAGCAGCTTTATTCTTTTTAGAAAAAAAAAAGTATTTTGAGGCTACCATTTCTGCCAGCCAAGTCATTTTAAACTGATATAAAAAGATTGGGATGCTGCTGCTGAATGTGATTCTTCATCCAAAAATACTGTATGCTGCCAAAGTACACTATAACTGAGAATGTCATTTAAAACCATGTTGGTTCCAAAACACAACATACAGCTTTAATACATCCCTCAAACCTATTATTGGAAAGGTTGTGTATTTTCCTTGTCATTCTCAAAGTTGTATTAAACCCAAAAACAAGCATTTATTATATTGCAGCTTACCAATGCTTAGATCTGATAGCTGCATTAGTTTTCTTTTTTAGGCTTTCTTTCTTCTATTTTCATCTGGTAATCTGGCCAGTAAGTCTGTTGTTTTTTAACCACTTGCCCTCCAGAGGATTTACCTCCCTTCCTAACCAGGCCATTTTTTTCAATATAGCGCTGCGTTACTTTAACTGATAATTGTGTGGTCATGCAACACTGTACCCAAATGAAATTTATATCCTATTTCCCCCACAAATAGAGCTTTCTTTTGGTATTTGATCACCTCTGTGTCTTTTATTTTTTGTGCTATAAAAAAAAAAAAGAGACTGCTGGGGGGAATCAAGCTCTATTGCAGTTACAGGCAAACTATTTACCACTGACAGGAGTGCTTACAATGATCAGCTTTTATTTATTTATGGAAAACCTTTATAATAAATGTTTGCAGTTGGCTTTAATATTGGTTTAAGGCCTCGTTCACACAGGGCGATTACATCTGTGCCCCATGCAGGGGGTGCAGGGCGATTACATCTGTGCCTTATGCAGGGGGTGCAGGGCGATTGCATCTGTGCCCCATGCAGGGGGTGCAGGGCGATTACATCTGTGCCCCATGCAGGGGGTGCAGGGTGATTACATCTGTGCCCCATGCAGGGGGTGCAGGGCGATTACATCTGTGCCCCATGCAGGGGGTGCACAGATGTTGCATGCATCCCTATGATGGCAGTCCCATTCATGTCAGTTGGGATACAGTGGCAGCACGGACACAGCTGCTATGTCCAAATATGACATTTGTGTGGGCATTTCCCTATCTCACCCTGAGTATGCTCAGGGCCGTGCACCCACACCCACGTGGATGGCATATTGGAACACAGCGCCTGTGTCCATGCAACCACTGTGTCCCAATCAACATGAATTTGAGTGTAAGCACAGGGAGGCATGAAACACCTGTACATCCCTATTATTATTACTATTATTATTATTATACAGGATTTATATAGCGCCAAGTTTGCTCAGAGCTTTACTATATAAAGGGAGACAATACAGCAACAATACAGTTCAATACAAGAGGGTTAGGAGGGCCTGATCCTTGGAGCTTACAATCTAGGAATGCTGCTAAAGCACAGCCCTGCACAGGGCACAGATGTAATTGCCCTGTGTAAATGAAGCCTAAAGCAGAACTTCAGGCAAAAGTAACAACATACATAGAAATAGCCTATTAAATGATAAAATAACAAAACCAGCCTTTGTTGCACTATTTCATCTTTAATCCAGAGATTTCCTCTTGCAGTACTTTTTTCTGCCACTAGATGTCATTAGTGTGATGACCAGCATCATTCTGCCCACTTCCTCTGAGTTCAGCGCATCCTGGACCTGCATAGTGAGGAGCTCATCTCTCTGTAGCTCTGCTCTTTGTATCATTATGATTGGTTCCTTGTCCTGCTTCTTCTTGACTCACATTCCAACCCTGATGTATGGGGACTGCAAGATACTGATACTGGATCAAACTCAAGTACTTACATTGCCTGCATTAAAATACACTGATGTATTAATGTATACATGTTTTCATGTATAGGAGTAGTAGATTTAAGTATTCTATAACATCACTGCCTACTTATTTACTTATACTGAAAAAATAACTAGAAACAGCATTTTTAGTTTATTTTAAATTGTTTGCTCTAGTTTAAAGTAACTCTAATATAAAATGATTGATTACAAGTGTTTAAAACATGTACAGTCTAATGCTGCTCAAAATGGTGAAATTTTGGGGTCTTGCTTACCAGGGCAATTTTTTAAATTTTTCACATATACTAAAACTTACATTTTTTGCAAGAAAATTAATTGGAACCCCCATAGCTTTGGGCAGTCACAGGTACTCTTTATGGAGACAACAGTGGTCTACTAGATCCCTGATTTCTTTCTTGCCATTCAAAAAATCTGATCAAACACAGATTATGTATGATGAGATGCTTCATTAGCAGGGAATGACAGCACTGAAACTAGGAGTAACAAAATCCTCATTGCTTCCAGCTTCATTCATCATTAGAAGAGTTCAGAGATGTTCCTCCATCTCCCTGTGGGCAGCTGACCGTAATGCTTACAATGGTCCTGAGCTCCCTGGTAGAACAGAAAAGCCTGGGAATAGCAGAGGGCAGCAGCGCGGGCATTCTAAACACTGTAAATCTGATTGGGCGGCTGTAAAGCTACTCTAATCCCTTTTACTGGAAAGCCGATTGCTGGCAGCTGCAGCCATGAGCCTGGTTTGGCCACTTGCTGCTCAGACTGTATATGTGTATACTGGACAACAAGCGGTTAGCATATTTTAAGTGATAGGACCTTTGTTATGTTATCATAGTGTGAGAAAAAAGCTTTGTAAATAAAATCTAATATATATATATATATATATATATATATATAGTTGTGTTCAAAATAATAGCAGTGTGTTTAAAAAAGTGATTAAAGCTCAAAATCCTTCTAATAGCTTTTATTTCCATACACACAAATGGATTGGGAACACTACACATTCTATTCCAAATCAAAACATGAAGAAAAATAGATCAAATTTGTGTTGTTCCTCTAAAAAAATTTAAGAAAAGTGAATATTAGACTGTTCAAAAAAATTGCAGTGTTTGTATTCTTCTTTATAAACTCAAACATTCACTATATAAACTGAAAAATGTTTGAAGATTTTGCTTTCCTTTGAATCAATTAATATTTAGTTGTATAAGCACTGTTTCTGAGAACTGCTGTACATCTGTGTTGCATGGAGTCAACCAACCTCTGGCACCTGTGAACAGGTATTCCAGCCCAGGATGGTTGGACTACATTCCACAGTTCTTCTCTATTTCTTGGTTTTGCCTCAGAAACTGCATTTTTGATGTCACCCCACAAGTTTTCTATTGGATTAAGATCCGGGGATTGGGCTGGCCACTCCATAACGTCAATCTTGTTGGTCTGGAACCAAGATGTTGCATGTTTACTGGTGTGTTTGGGGTCGTTGTCTTGTTGGAACACCCATTTCAAGGGCATTTCCTCTTCAGCATAAGGCAGCATGACCTCTTCAATTATTCTGATGTATTCAAACTGATCCATGATCCCCGGTATGCGATAAATAGGCCCAACACCGTAGTATGAGAAACATCCCCATATCATGATGCTTGTGCAGCCATGCTTCACTGTCTTCACAGTGTACTGTGGCTTGAATTCAGTGTTTGGGGGTCGTCTGACAAACTGTCTCCGGCCACTAGACCCAAAAAGAACAATCTTACTTTCATCAGTCCACAAAATGTTGCGTCATTTCTCTTTAGGCCAGTCAATGTGCTCTTTGGCAAATTGTAACCTCTTCAGCACGTCTTTTTTTCAACAGTGGTACTTTACAGGGGCTTCTTGCAGATAGCTTGGCTTCACATAGGCGTCTTCTAATTGTAACAGTACTCACAGGTAACTTTAGACCTTCTTTGATCTTCCTGGAGCTGATTGTTGGCTGAGTCCTTGCCATTTTGGCTATTCTTCTATCCATTCGAATGGTAGTTTTTCGCTTTCTTTCAGGTTTTGGTTGCCATTTTAAAGCATTTGCGATCATTTTAGCTGAGCAGCCTATCATTTTCTGCACTTCTTTATATGTTTTCCCCTCTCCAATCAACTTTTTAATCAAGATACGCTGTTCTTCTGAACAATGTCTGGAACAACCCATTTTCCTCAGAATTTCAGAGAGAAATGCACTGTAACCAGCATGTACAACATTTGCTGCCTTCCTTCCTTAAATAAGGGCAATAATTGCCACCCGTTTTTCAAAGAATGAATGACCTCACTAATAGAACTCCACACTGCTATTATTTTGAACATGCCCCTTTCAATTAGTGATTCAATTACACAGAATCAGCAGCATGCATGTCATGACTGTTGGGTCTGTTGGACTTCTATTACTCTACTACACCTGCTAGTATATTATTTGCCATGTAGAAATATAATTTCTACCAAAAACAGTGATTGATCAGGTTAGTGATGTCTGACTGCTATTATTTTGAACACAACTATATATATATATATATATATATATATATATACAGTTGTGCTCAAACGTTTGCATACCGTGGCAGAATTTGTGAAATTTTGACATGTCAAAAAATACTCTTTTATTGAAGGATGATGATCATATGAAGCCATTTATTATCAAATAGTTGTTTGGCTCCTTTTTAAATCATAATAATAACAGAAATCACCCAAATGGCTGATCAAAAGTTTATATACCCTGGAATGTTTGGCCTTGGTACAGACACACAAGGTGACACGGGTTAAAATGCCAATTAGAGGTTAATGTCCCACATCTGTGACTTTTTAAATTGCAATTAGTGTCAGTGTATAAATAGTCAATGAGTTTGTTAGCTCTTACGTGGAAGCACTGACTAGGCTAGATACTGAGCCATGGGAAGCAGAAAAGAACTGTCAGAAGTCCTGCGTAACAAGGTAATGGAACTTTATAAAGATCTTTATAAAAAGATGTCCAAAGCCTTGAATATGCCAATCAGTACTGTTAAATCACCTATTAAGAAGTGGAAAGTTCTGGGATCTCTTGATACCACACCAAGGTCAGGTAGACCAAGAAAGATTGCAGCCATAACTGACAGAAGAATTGTTCGGGATACAAAGGGAAACCCATAGGTAACTACAAGAAAATACAGGCTGCTCTGGAAAAAGATGGTGTGGTTGTTTTAAAGGAGCACAATATGATGACACTTGAACAAATTTAAATTTATTAGAAGATGTAGACACAAGAACTATATGAAGCCAAACTCTAGCTCTCACTTTAATCAGTTACAGCAAACATTTTTTTTTCTTTTTGGATAAAGGTTTTATGTGAATAAAGAAAAGCTGACCATTTTAACCACCCCTGCCGGCATTTAAATGGTTTGTAACATCCCTGTAAACTGATACATTCTTCTGGAGAGCTTGAGCTTTTAAAAAACAACAGACTTGCTGGCTGGATTACCATATGAAAGAAGAAAGAAAGCCTAAAAAAGAAAACTAATGTAGCGATCACATCTAAGAATTGGTAATCTGCAATATAATAAATGTTTGCTTTTAGGTTTAATACGGCTTTAAATGCACTGGAACCCAAGTGGTTAGCAAATGATCTGGGAGAGCTCCTGATGTGTTTAAGTAGCTCATTGCTGGTATTGTACATTACAAAATGTGTAGAAAACAGACGGTAACTTTCTATAATTGCACCGTGCAATTTAAATACCTGGAATATTCCGTGCCAACTTCAACATGTTAGTGCACATTTATAGCTTCTAAGAAAAAATGGTCAGAACATCATTTTCTGACTCATGCAGATCAGCGTGTCTGGGATTTGTCTCAGGAGTTAATCATTCTTTGTTAATATGCAGTGAGAGATTTTTTTCCACTGACATGAAATGAGCAAGTGAATAATAAACAGCACTGCCTGGCAGCAATGGATTTTTTACCATGACATCATTCCAGCACCAGCCATCTCTCATATTGTAATGTAATATTTGCATTGGCTCTAGGACAGACACTTAGCTATGTATAGGAGAGCTTTACTAATAGGCACCACAGTCGTATCTTCCACAATCTATAACTCACAAACGGGAGTACCTATTGTGCATATCATTCGGCTATTTTAGGGTCCAGAAAAATTTGTCCTGACAACAGAAAGTTCTGGGGCTCTGCATGCTTTGGAGAAGTGGCCATCATAACCCCCCACTCATTTCTTGGGATAATCATTCTGTGGCCCAGAAAATGACAGGTAGATGCCTTAAAGTGGTATTGAACAAAAATGTAATATGTCACAGCTCATCAATCCTTACATGCAATGGCTGCATTAGTTTTCCTAATCAGGCTTTTTTTCCTTTTTTGCATCTTAGGGTGTCTACACTCTGGATGAAGGAGCAACAGAGACACCTTTGGACAGCAGCATTGCCAGAGTGGGGGGATGGTAGTGTTAGATATACTAGCAGATTTAGATGGACTTGACTAACAAATTAAAGCCAAACTCCAGCTAATACTTTATAAGCATTTATAGCAATAGTTTTTTTTGAGGGATAAAAATTTTGTATAGATTAATAAAATCCAACCATTGTAAACACACCTTTCTGTGTTAAATGGTTTATCTCAATCCCCTAACTGCTACTTTGTCTGGACAGCTTAGTCTGTTAAAGGAAGCTGGAAAATAACAGACTTACTGGCTGGATCACCAAGTGAATATAAAGGAAAAAGCCTAAAGAAGAAAACTAATGTAGCCACACAGGGGCAGACTGACCATTTGGAAACTCGGGCACTGCCTTAGGGCCTGGGGTTAGTAGGAGGCCCCATGAGATGCCCCTGGTACCTTTTTCATATACTTTTTTGAGTTTGGGCAAGGACACAGCAGCCCCATGATCCCCTATTGTCTGGGGGCCCCATGAGTTGTCAGTCCGCCCCTGTAGCCACCACATCAAAACATAGGGGTGCAATTTAATAAATCTTTGTTTTTGGATTAATACCACTTTTAGCAAGACTTCAGTAAAGGCTTCTGGTTGTCCATACACTAAACACGATGACAAAGTAAAAGTGTGTACAGATGGAGAAACTGGATTGTGGTGTTAAAAGGAAGGCAACTATGTGTAGATGAGGAAAAGATACAAGTTCACTTTACATCCCAAAACGTTTCAGTATTATCCTAGTTATCCTATTTATTAAAGGACAATTCAGCCAGCTTGATCATGGTCAAGTGTAGTGCTAAACAGAATGTCCATAGCTTTAGTACATGGGCCTGTGTGGGCTTCTTCCAACACTTCAAAGACATGCTGTTAGGTTATTTGGCTTCTGCCTAAAGCTGGTCATACAGTGGGCTGAACAAAAACAACTAGGGGCTCTTTCACACTTGTGGTGCCCTCTGAAGAGCAATCCACATTTGAATTGCTTTTTAGAGGACATATGATGGGTGGTGAGGAGGAGTTCTATTGCCTCCTCACCGCACTACATTGCTTGCGGTTACAGTGCGGCCCCATTGAACTCAAGGGCAAGTTTGACAGATGGCGGCGTACGTCAAACTCTGCAGCCTGAGTTAAAAATGCTGCAACTGTAAGCAAAGTATCGGGCCTTGGCATGTGTACAGCTACACTCTGGATAAGTGTATGGCCAGTTTCAATTGGCCTTGGTGTGTGTGTATGCGTGTGAGATATGGACCTTAGATTCTCTTTAACCATTTGCCCTCCAGAGGATTTACCCCCCTTCCTGACCGGGCCATTTTTTTGTGATACGGTGCTGCGTGACCAGTAAAAAAAATTTAAAAATCAAATTTCGTCATAAATTTAGACCAAAATGTATTCTGCTACATGACTTTGCTAAACAAAATCCCAATACATGTAAATTAATTGGCTTACGTGAAAGTTATAGCATTTACAAATGGCGGTATATATACTAGCATTTTTTTGTGTTATACTAGTAATGGTGGCGATCAGCAACTTATAGCGGGACTGCGGCGGACATTCTGACACTGGGTGGGAACTAACTGTCACTTACATACCCAGTGACACTAATATGGCAATCAGTGCTAATAAAAAGCACTGGCACTGTACTAATGGCACTGGGCAGGAAGGGGTTAACATGTGGGGCGATCAAAGGGTTAACTGTGTGCTGTGTGTGTTTTACTGTGTAAGCACATTGCTTTGTATGGCTCTGCAGAGCCATACGAAACAGTGTGCAGGAGATCACGGGAGAGATCTGTATTGTTTACATACAGACCTCTCCCCTATCAGTGATACTCAGCAATCGCTGGGTGCCAGCGGGGAATCAGCGGCCTGGACCTGGTGATCGACAGCTGAGGCGGCCAACGGAGGTGTGAGTAGGGTGCCTGACCTAGAAATGCAAAATCATGTATATATACGTGATTTTTTTCAGCCATGCCACCTTGCAGCAGTATTTCTGCTATAGAGTGGCGGGCAAGCAGATAATGGCAGGAACTGATGTGAATGTACAATGAATAAAAGTGCTACATAAATACCTGGAATACATAAATAAAAGAATATCTGCTTATCCTGTGGCTTGAATGTTAGGACCTTGTTTTGCCAACTCTCCTAGAAAACTTTCCTCCTGGTAGCAGCGTTTTTGCAAAGTGTGAAACATGTTCAGGTGTGTTTAGTGTCATCAAGCACTAGGGCGTTATTCTATTGCATTGGCCACAATAATAATTTATGCTGGTCGGTGAAATGAATTAACGCTGAAACACCAAACACACCTAGCGCTTAGACGCATTTAGGCTCATTTACAGGAGTCAAGCGTTTTTTTCTGCCAAAATGCAGCTGCTCCTGGACACAATCTGACAGTGGGTTTTTCTGCACCTAAACTCCTCTAAAATCCTATGTGTGCATGGACATATAGGCTAACATGCTGGGGGATTCAGAGGAAAAAAAAAATGCCAGACACCCCTAGGAGCAACTGAAAAATGTCCAGTGTGTATGAGGCCTAAAGCTGAACTCTGGACACAAAAAAAAAAAAAGAATTCAAATATATTCTTCAATAGCCACAAAGATTATAAATCCACTTTGCAAACAACCAATGTCTTTACAAACCCAGATATTACCTTATAAAAGTATAATCATCACCGTTGTCCTGCACATAGCTTGTGCAGAGCTGTGGGAGGAAGCAAGCAGGCTCCACCCAATAAAGGGTACCTGCAGAAAACTACACGAGGGGGCAGAGACAAGACCAGTCACCCTGCACAAGGAGAGAGAACAGAAGTGACTGGTCTTTGTTACAGGAAGCTCCTGCACAGAGGTAGAGTTTCACACTGGATTACTGCACAGATCAGGAAGAAATACACAAAGTACACCCAGATTGAAGTAAGAATACACGCGACTTTTGTGTTTAGACAATATTTACTTATTCTGGAGTTCAGCTTGAACAATCTTTCTAATTCCTGTGCAATTAATACCTCTGTGATCCCCAAAAGCACACAAGCACACCAGATAATAATGAGCTCTTTTACAAGCAGATCAAACAGCGCTCACAGATATTCCTCCACATCAGTCCAGGCCCGTCCTTAGTAGTCCCAGCAGTGGCTCAGCACCAAGTTATCCCGAGGGGCACATCAGAAAAGAAAGAATCCCATAGCAGACAATAATTTGTATTGAAAACTTGATACAACTCAAAAAGACTTGCATTACCGGGTGCTATAACAGTGTCTGTAATTAGAACATACACTCCTCTGATCCTACGAGAGAGAATGTGTGAGCTCATGGTGTCATGTCATTCTCTGCCCACTAAAATGATGGCCTTTTATTGGTGATAAACAGTTTTCTTGAGATATTAATGATTCATACTAGACACGTTATAGTCATGTATCTGTTTACGCACCATGACTGATGCTTTCTGTATTGGTATATATAGGTTTTCGCATTTAAATTTACTTGTTTAATGTTTGGTAAGAAGAATTCACATTCGTATTCATTTGTGTATCAGAACTGACTGATTAGTTAGATAAGTAAAAGTGACATGAAAGCTATTTTTTCCCCTCCTCCTCGAGCAGTGCCCCCAGGGAAAGCCACTCACCCTGGGGGCACCTCTTCTTGCTTGTCCCTGAGCTACTGCTCTATGCGTCAATAAGACTACGTTCACACTAGCTTTGTCAGCAGGAGTCAGACAGGCTTTTGGGAAGCGTTTCTAACGCTTCTGAAATGCCTATGAAAATTCTACACATGGCAGCACACAGTGCTGTTCACACTAAAGCGTTTGCGTTGCGTCATGGCAAAACTGACTCCTCATGTCAAGTCAGGAGGAGTTGAAGCCTCCCATTCAAGTCTATGGTACCGCTCCTCAAACACCTGGCAGGCGTTTGCGGAGCGGTTGCGATGCGGTTGCGAGCCGTTAATACCATTTAACTTCATTATAGGTGTTTGTCGTGCAGTTTTAAGGCTTGGCAAACACCTATCAAATGCCTCAAAACCGCACATAGGGCATTTGGGGAGCATTTGAGGAGCGTATAGGGGCGTTTGGCAAGAGTTAGAAATAAAGTCAAGTGTGAATGAGCCCTAAGACATGACTCGGCCCTACCCCCCGCTCTATCCTCATTGACTCACTGGCTGTGATTGACAGCAGCGGGAGCCAAAGGAGGAAGAGTCCCCAGACAGCAGAGGCTGTTGAGAACATCACTGGATCGGAGGAGGCACAGGTAAGGATTTTGGGGGGCTAGGGGGGCTGCTGTGCACAAAAGGTTTTTTACCTTCATGCATAGAATGCATGAAGGTTAAAAACTTTCAGCCTTTAGAACCACTTTAAAGTGACACTAAACTCTGGTTCGCAAAATGTATTCTATTCAAGTATATATAAATTAAAGAAGAACTCCAGGACAGGCAAAAAATCACCCATTAGTACACCCCCTTACAAAAAACACCAAACAGTTAATACAACTTTGAAAAATCCTTACTATTTAGAAGAAAGGTCTAATTGAATTTTCATGACCTCATCTCTGTAATTCAAAAGATATCAACTGCTCTGCCAAGGAGGAGGTGTAACACCAGGAATTACATCATATCCTTTCTCTCTCTGCAGTAAAAGGAAACTACAGTTCTCATCAACCACAGGGAATTGTAGTGAATGTGGGCAGGTACACTAGGCCTGTACATGTTGAATGTGTCTGAGAGTGTCGGTCTGCCCACCACTGCAATTACATCACTGCTTCCTGGAGAAAGAACTACAGAAGGGATGTGCCAAGACCAGTGCCGGGAAGAATAGGAGGCATAACAGTCACCATTCTTACAAACTGGAAACCAGAGAGAATTAATGAAATTAATTGAAATAAATAGGGTATTTCAGTGAACCAGAAGATAGATGACATATTCAGTGAAGGTAGAAAATCAACAAGGACATGTACAGAAGTTTTTGCCTGGAGTTCTGCTTTAACATTAAAAGTACCTTCTATTGCTCTCAACCTTCTTCTAATCTCCAATTTTTTTGTTTTTGTTGATGTGCTCTGACTTTCTGTTAGTGCGTGGCTACATTTGTTCTTCATGGTTCCATTGTATGTAGGAATGTAGCCACCCTCTCCTGCTTGTACCCGAGATAGACTAGGGAATGTGGACTATAGGATTTGCAGTATGTATAGAGCAGTGCACATGACTGCAACTAATGTGCACTGCTTAGTTCAAACAAATGGAAATGGGGGACAAAGGAGATGTCTGTGGGGCTCACAGAGGACATTACACAGCAACAATTTCAAGCCTTATATTTCAATTGTACCTACAAATAAGCTGATAATAAGGCTGATAATAAGACTAACCTGTATGGACTGCGAATATCTTCCAAACTTGCACTGTTTAGAACACAGGTGTCAAACACAAGCCCCGAGGGCCAAATCTGTACCTCCAGGCCATTTCTTGTGGCCCTCAGACCTTTCCTGCAGCTATGGCACTCCCTCGTCTCCACCTTGTCTCAGCAGTCAACAGAAGAGAGGAGGACAGATCTCCTCCACCAGATCCTGCTCTTTTCCAGGCAGCCACAGAGAGGCTCATTTCTGCAACTCCTCCACCCTTGGTCTCAGCAATTGGCAGCAGAGAGGAGGACAGAACTCCTCCTACAGATCCTGTATGTCTCTGCGCAGCTGCAGCACCCCCTTGTCTCCACCTCCCCTGCAGACTTCAGCAGCTGACTCCAGCCCTCGCTTGGTCCTCCTCTAGATCATGTACTTTCTGCTTCCCAGCTCAGCCTCTAGCTTCTACCTGGCAGCGGCACAAGGTAAGGGGGGAGGGTGGGGTGCTGTGGACATCTAGTCTTAGAGATACAAATGGCCTTTTGAGGGCAACCATAATGCTGATACGGCCCGCGATGAAAATGAGTTTGACACCCCTGGTTTAGAAGATATTCATAACAGCTGCAGCCAGTGACGTTACACAGTAGCTCTGCTGTTAGGGCACACTGAGGATGTCGTCAATGCAGAGAGTGCTATGCCATGTTCATGACTCCTGTTCGGAGTGATTTCTTTGCTGCCTGGCAAATCAAATGGCTGGAGAGCACAAAGCCAAAAGGAAGGCAAGGTGAAGATGGAAGTGTGACCAGGTGAAGATAGAAGTGCTGGCAGCAGTGGCATCATGCCGCTGGATGGCTGCATTTAAAAAGTAAGTATATATAAATTAAAGAAGAACTCCAGGACAGGCAAAAATCACCCATTAGTACACCCCCCTACACAAAACACTAAACAGTTAATACAACTTTGAAAAATCCTTACTATTTAGAAGAAAGGTCTAATTGAATTTTCATGACCTCATCTCTGTAATTCAAAATATATCAACTGCTCTGCCAAGGAGGAGGTGTAACAGCAGGAATTACATCATATCCTTTCTCTCTCTGCAGTAAAAGGAAACTACAGTTCCCATCAACCACAGGGAATTGTAGTGAATGTAGGCAGGTACACTAGGCCTGTACATGTTGAATGTGTCTGAGAGTGTCGGTCTGCCCACCACTGCAATTACATCACTGCTTCCTGGAGAAAGAACTACAGAAGGGATGTGCCAAGACCAGTGCCGGGAAGAATAGGAGGCATAACAGTCACCATTCTTACAAACTGGAAACCAAAGAGAATTAATGAAATTAATTGAAAATAAATAGGGTATTTCAGTAAACCAGAAGATAGATGACATATTCAGTGAAGGTAGAAAATCAACAAGGACATGTTTTTGCCCGGAGTTTTGCTTTAATATTAAAAGTACCTTCTATTGCTCTCAACCTTCTTCTAATCTCCAATTTTTTGTTTTTGTTGATGTGCTCTGACTTTCTGTTAGTGCGTGGCTACATTTGTTCTTCATGGTTCCATTGTATGTAGGAATGTAGCCACCCTCTTCTGCTTGTACCCGAGATAGACTAGGGAATGTGGACTATAGGATTTGCAGTATGTATAGAGCAGTGCACATGACTGCAACTAATGTGCACTGCTTAGTTCAAACAAATGGAAATGGGGGACAAAGGAGATGTCTGTGGGGCTCACAGAGGACATTACACAGCAACAATTTCAAGCCTTATATTTCAATTGTACCTACAAATAAGCTGATAATAAGACTAACCTGTATGGACTGCGAATATCTTCCAAACTTGCACTGTTTAGAACACAGGTGTCAAACACAAGCCCCGAGGGCCAAATCTGTACCTCCAGGCCATTTCTTGTGGCCCTCAGACCTTTCCTGCAGCTGTGGCACTACCTCGTCTCCACCTTGTCTCAGCAGTCAACAGAAGAGAGGAGGACAGATCTCCTCCACCAGATCCTGCTCTTTTCCAGGCAGCCACAGAGAGGCTCATTTCTGCAACCCCCCCACCCTTGGTCTCAGCAATTGGCAGCAGAGAGGAGGACAGAACTCCTCCTACAGATCCTGCATGTCTCTGCGCAGCTGCAGCACCCCCTTGTCTCCACCTCCCCTGCAGACTTCAGCAGCTGACTCCAGCCCTCGCTTGGTCCTCCTCTAGATCATGTACTTTCTGCTTCCCAGCTCAGCCTCTAGCTTCTACCTGGCAGCGGCACAAGGTAAGGGGGGAGGGTGGGGTGCTGTGGACATCTAGTCTTACAGATACAAATGGTCCTTTGAGGGCAACCATAATGCTGATATGGCCCGCGATGAAAATGAGTTTGACACCCCTGGTTTAGAAGATATTCATAACAGCTGCAGCCAGTGACGTTACACAGTAGCTCTGCTGTTAGGGCACACTGAGGATGTCGTCAATGCAGAGAGTGCTATGCCATGTTCATGACTCCTGTTCAGAGTGATTTCTTTGCTGCCTGGCAAATCAAATGGCTGGAGAGCGCAAAGCCAAAAGGAAGGCAAGGTGAAGATGGAAGTGTGACCAGGTGAAGATAGAAGTGCTGGCATGCTGCTGGATGGCTGCATTTAAAAAGTAAGTTTGTGGGGATTCAAATGTTACTTTGGATTCCACGTTGGATAGGCGCTGTGCACGGGGGGCGGCCCCTTCTCATGATTTGGTGCTGGAGGAACGTATGCGCTCTCTTTTGCGGACAGCGGGGCTAGCGGACGTCTGGAGGGAGCTTCACCCGACTGAACGCGACTTTACATTTTATTCCAGTCCTCATGATAGTTTTTGTAGAATTGATCATATATTTATGCCGGTTCAGCAGCTTCCCTTGGTCAGGCGGATAACTATTCCCTCCTCACCTTGGTCGGATCACGATCCCTTGGTACTTCTCCTTGCCCTCTCTGGGTCAGAACGGCGCCCTTTTCATTGGCGCATCAACGATTCTTTATTGACCACTCAGGCTACCTGCCAACAAATAGAATTTTTCTTACGTACATACTTCGCGGAAAACTCGGGATCGGTCTCCTCGGCAGTGCCCCTATGGGAGGCGCATAAGGCCACGGTGCGGGGTCATGTTATACAGCTGGTGGCGGTCCGGAAGCGGGAGCGCCGACTTTTGGAGCTTCATTCTCTCCTGGCTTCTGCGGATGCGCGCTGGAAGTCGTCTCCATCCGCAGCCCATAAACGCGCTCGGGACGCTCTGGCGACCGAATTAGACTTACTTGCCTCTTCGGAGGCGGAACGGGCTCTGCGTTGGACCAAACACAAATTTTATTCCTGTGCTAATAAACCGGGCCCGATGCTGGCTAGGAAGCTCAATTCCGTGGGGAAACCCCATAAACCAATTCGACTGCGACTTCCCACAGGTGGATGTACTTCTAATCCTCGGCAGATTGTTTCCCGATTTTCGGACTTCCTTTCGCGCCTTTACACTGCGCCTGATCCCTTCCCTGTGGCTCAGGCAGAGGCATTTTTTCAAGATCTTCGTCTTCCGGGATTATCCGGGGCAGCACAGGTGGCCCTCAATGCCTGTGTTACCGTACCGGAAGTGCTCCAAGCCATCAAATCTTTGAGGTCCAGGTCCTGATGGCTACTCCGGTCTCTATTATAAGAAATTCTCGGTCCTGTTGGCGCCCTTCTTGGCTGACTATTTCAATGAGTTACGACAGGGCTCCTTGCCCTCCCCGGACGCACTTAGAGCACATATAGCCATGATTCCTAAGACGAACGAGGATGTACAGGAACCGAAAGCCTTTCGGCCCATTTCTCTTCTTAATGAAGACCTGAAGATATTGGGCAAGATTCTTAGCTCTCGCATCAATAACTATTTGCGTAGCCTGGTCCACAGGGACCAAGTGGGGTTTATCCCTGGGAGGCAGGCGGGTGATAATGTTCGTAAGGTGGTCCATCTTATATATCTTCTGCAACAGCGGAAAATCCCGGGATTCTTACTGTCCTTAGACATATATAAAGCCTTTGACTCTCTATCCTGGGAATATCTGCGGTTTGTGCTGTCTCGTTGGGGTTTCGGGGATTCTATCCTTTCTTGGATTCAAGCCTTGTATTCGTCTCCTTCGGCCTCCTTCGGCCTCCGTTAAATATGCTGGGTATTTCTCGAACCCTTTCCTATTGGGCGAGGGACGAGACAGGGCTGCCCTTTGTCCCCGGCGCTTTTTATACTGGCGCTTGAGCCGCTGGCTTTAGCGCTCCGGACCGATTGCAATATATCGGGGGTTTCATACGCGGGACAGGAGTTTAAGCTGAATCTTTTTGCAGACGATGCCCTCTTGACTCTTACTAAGCCTCTGACGACGCTTCCTAATCTGCAACAGGTTCTTGAGCGCTTCTCTTTGATTTCGGGTCTCCGTATTAACTTGGATAAGACTGTCGCTCTTAATATTACTTTGGATTCCGATTTGGTTTCACGCCTTCAATCCTACTTCCCTTATAAATGGGCTTCCTCCTCTCTTGAATATTTGGGCATCCGCTTGACCCCCACCTATGACTCCCTCTTTGCTGCGAATTATTACCCATTGCTTAGTTCTTTATCTTCTCTTCTGCATTCCTGGCAATTTCCGCACCTGTCTTGGATAGGGCGGGTTCATTCGGTGAAAATGACCGTCCTGCCGAAATTGTTATATTATTTTCGTACTCTCCCGGTGCGGGTTCCCCCTCATTTCCTTCGGTTGCTTCAGGCGAAGCTTATGCGTTTCATCTGGGCCAATAAGCACCCCAGAGTATCTAGAAATACGCTCTTTGCTCATAGACTTCAGGGTGGCCTTGGGGTGCCCAATGTAACTAAGTATTACCAGGCGAGCCAGATTGCCCCGCTGTCTATGTTGCACGCTTCCTCTGACGTCCCTTTCTGGGTCTTGCTGGAGCTACCTAACTGTGCCCCTATCCAACCGTCGGCGCTTCTATGGCTTCCCCCTGCCCTGCGCCCTATATCGCTGAGCCCGATGTTGCTCCATGGCTTACGAATCTGGGACTCGGTACGTTATTCCAGTGGCCTGATGTCTCCCTTTCTGCCTTTGCTTCCAATTGTTAACAACCCTCTTTTCCCACCGGGTTTAGATTACCCAAGGGCGTTCTCTTGGTGGGTGGCTCATGGGTTTTCGCAGGTACGACACTTTTTGGTTTCTCGGTCCTTCCCTACCTGGGATCTTCTTCGGGAGTCCCGGGATGTTCCCCCGGCGGAATTTTTTTGATACCTTCAATTGCGGCACTGGCTACTCTCGCTGCGGGGCACTTCTTCTTTTCCATACCAGAAATCGGCCTTTGAACAGCTTTGTCAGCAGCGCCCGGGTGCCCCGGGCCTTATCTCCCTTCTTTATGCAGCCTTGAACAGACGCCCGTCGCATACTTCTCTTTCATATGTTGTTCAGTGGGAGCGTGACCTGGGGGTGGATGTGGATCCGGAGGACTGGAATAGGGCCTGGTCACTCATAGCTAAATGCTCATTCAATACCACCACGCTGGAGGCAGCCTATAAGGTATTGTTTCGTTGGTATTGGGTTCCGGCTCGTTTGGCCCAGGCTAATCCCGCTTGTAGTGATCGATGTTTCCGGGGTTGTGGCCATCGTGGCGATGTCTTGCATATCTGGTGGTCATGCCCGAGACTGGTCCGTTTTTGGTCTCGTGTATTTGGCCTCCTTTTCACGTTGTTTCATCTATCCATACGCCGGGATGCTCGGTATGCCTTGCTTCATTGCCCCATACTGGGTCTCTTTGCTCATCAGCAGAAGCTGGCGTCCTATTTGTTTCTGTCGGCCACCAGAACAATTGCTCAGGCCTGGAAGAGTCCGTTTGTCCCTTTTCAGGGGGTGCGGGATCGTATGACCAATATGATGCTTAATGAGCAGATGTCGAGCATATGCAACGACTCCCAATGTAAATTCTCGAAAATATGGGAACCATGGTTGCAATATGCCTTTCCCACGCTTCCTTTGGCTAGTATGGGGATGTACTGACGTTAGGCACTGGCGTTTGATGGTGGCGCTCCTGGATCTCTGCCCCCTCTTCTCTTTTTTTTCTTTTTCTCTCCTCTTATTTCTCTTCTCTTTCTTTCTTTCCATTTCTGTTAGTTTTTTTGGGTGATAGTTGACAGTTGCCTTTAATTGCAGTTAGAATTTCATTACCGTCATTGTAACCTATGTGCCATTGATAGCCCCTGCGTGGGCGTACCTTCTGCCTTGTTGAAGTTAGAGCACTGTTTTTCTTTTATTATTATGTTTTTTATCTTATCGGTGCAATTGATAGCCCCTGTGGGGGCATGTTTTGTCGCCTCTGTTTTATACTGCTTAAAACTAATAAAAACTATTGAAATACAAAAAGTAAGTTTGTCATAATGTTCTAGTATGTGGTGCATTATGGCATGAGCCTGCAAGGAGACCAACACACATTTTATAGTTTAGTGCTGCTTTAAGTAGTCAATATGTATGGATTATTTTTGGGAGAATGAGAATATTGTTTATTATCACTTTATTGGTTAATGGATTTACTGCAAAATTTACTTTTTATTTTACACTTACATATTTTTGTCCTACGTCACAATAGTGATAATTTTGAGTAGCAGCTGTTGTGGATTCTGTAGGTATAGCAAGTGTTGCTTTATAATAGACAAAGACTTCTGGCTACAAGTATGCTCCATAGATTTTTTTAGCAGAACTCTGAAGTCTAAAATCACAATTCCACTTTTGGTTTAAGGAATTTGTTTCCCTTTAATGTTATCTTGTTCATCAAACAAAGTGTTTGGATAAAAGCTATATGGAGACAGAATTAAATCAGGTTTGCGTAGACAGGAATTAGTAGCAAAGTTTCACTTTATTATTTTCATAAAAATCTGAAAGAGAACCCATATACATTGCTTCCACTTCTATGAATTCCTGAATTATACAATACAGGCCAAATGCATGCCAAAACATAGTGAGATTATTTTGCCCCATTCCCTCCATGCATTGTGCTGTGCAGGGGTGGACTGACAACTCATGGGGCCCCGAGGCAATAGGGGACCATGGGGCTCCTGTGTCCTTGCCCACACTCAAACCACACCCAAAAAAACTGATGAAAAAGGTACCAGAGGCATCTCATGGGGCCCCCTTCTGACCCCGGGCCCTTGGGCAGTGCCCGAGTTCCCAAATGGTCAGTCCGCCCCTGGTGCTGTGCTGTGCGCTCTTAGAAGCATTTTCAGCCTCCATATGATTAGACTGAAATACTTGTATATACATTTTACACACGTTTAACCTGCTTTTCCCAAAGGGCATGGCCATCACAGTGGCAGAACAGAAAGCACTTGAAAACTCAAAAGTGTGAAATTTCCCATAAAATGTGAAAAGTACAATATATGTGTTGCAGAAAAATAGAAAAAATGCATTTGCATCTGCATTGGCAATTCTAAAAAAATGGATTTGGAAGCATGCAGTGTGAACTAGCACATTATGTTTGATGTTCACATAATAAACTTTAAATTTATAGAACCCAGTTGTTGGGGGTTGGGAGTTACTTATTAGCAGATAAGAAATCTCAGTTTTTTTTCTTTAAAACAGAACTCCATTAAATAAAATAATCATTAAAAATAATAGCTTTATTCAGGACAAAACACAGTAGGAAAAGCAGCCTTTGCTGCAATACTTATTTCTAATCTACTGTACAGTTACCCCCCCACAGTACTTCATTTTCACCACAAGATGCCCTCAGTCTTCTAGATTAAATGACAGCCAGCATTATTCAACCCAGTTCCTTAAGGGATAAGTTCACCTTTGGGAACATGTTACATGTTCCACCTGTTTTTAGGGTGGAACTGCAGTCGTGCCCAACTCTAGAGGTTACTGCACATTATTACCACTCACTGATTTGTTTCTAGAGGTTACTGCACATTAATACCGCTCACTGATTGGTTTCTAGAGGTTACTGCACATTATTAACGCTCACTAATTAGTTTCTAGAGGTTACTGCACATTATTACCGCTCACTGATTGGTTCCTAGAGGTTACAGCACATCATTACTGCTCACTGATTGATAACCTCTGCATCCCAAACCTCCCCCAACCTCTCCACTCCAACCCCCCCACCCCACCTTAACTCTACATGCCTCTGCTCATCTATGCACCCACCTTCCTTATCTCTGTACATCCTCTCCTTGCTCACCTGTGCATCCCAAACTGTAATTCTTCTCTGCCTACCTCTGCACACCCCACCCGCACCACTTTGCTTACCTTTGTAGAACAGGCTGATGGTAGGCTCAGTGACCACAGTTGCAGGCAAGACTTTCAAACATGCCTCTGTTTACCTCCCCAGTGGGCAGCATTCAGCAGAGGTGATGGTGGATGGAACCTCGGGGGGGCATGATATACATATGAATGCCACCGCTGTTTACATGTTACATGTTGCCAGTGTCATATGACTGCTGCCGCCGTTATTTGCATATCATTGCCAGTTATTTAAATGTTAATGCTGACATGGTCTGGGTCATCTGT
This sequence comes from Staurois parvus, assembly GCF_062004578.1. Lineage (NCBI taxonomy): Eukaryota > Metazoa > Chordata > Amphibia > Anura > Ranidae > Staurois > Staurois parvus. The sequence continues at coordinate 6,185,216 of NW_028318511.1, forward strand.
ACACTGCAATAGGGCAGAGCTGGGCAGCCATAAGTGGCAGCACTTCACACTGAGATATCGGGAGACAGAGCAGGTGGAAGACTTTAAGGGACAAGGATATGTAAACTGGGAAAATTGGCAAATAGGGGGCAGGTGTTTTGAGCCTCACAATAATGACTGGGCCCAGGGCAGCTGCCCCTTCTTAAAGTTGGCCCTGCTAACAGGTCTGCAGGAGACCTGCATGGCATCAGTGATCTACTGATCACTGGTGAAATGCTTTACAGGCTCCATTGGATAAAAATAATAAATGCACATTTTTCTTTATCTGCTGAAAAATGTGCACTTATTATTTTTATATAAGGTGAACTTATCTTTTAACACCTTAACAAACCACGTTGTGACTGGGCATCATATGACATCCTGTCAAAACAAGCCACTCACATGGCTGCAGAGCTGCTCAGTGGTGTAATCTGTCACCGGCTGTGTCCAGGGGACACAGCCGATGAAATATCACTACACTGGCTGTTGCCAGTGTCATGTGACCGCTGTGACCAATCACAGCAGATCACATGTCAATTGTATCCTTCCTGTCATGCCATCCATTGTATTCAATTATGTTGTTAGCTGTTACTGCTCAGAGGCATGATTAAGACAGGGCCAATCACAGCCCACCTGTATCATGTGATCAGCTTTGCCCAATCACAGCTAATCACAACAAAAGACTGAATTAATCAGTTTTATGCAGTTACAATGATTGCAAATATCAATGACATACATTGGTATTAGCAATCATAATGTGTTAAAGAAAAAAAAATCCTGATCACTTGCCCAAAGTAGTTCAATGTTACTATGGTCACATTGTATTGCTTTGGTCACAGTGTGCTGAAAAATAAAATAGTAAAAATAAGAAACATTGGAATAAAAAATAAAAAAAATAATAGAAACATTTGAAAAAAAAATACAAATTCAATTGGTATTATTATTTTCACCAAAGAAATGTAGCAGAATACATTTTGACCTAAATTTATGAAGAAATGTTATTTATTTGCAAAATTTTATAACAGAAACGAAGAAAAGTGCATTTCTTTTTCAAAAGTTTTAGGTGTTTTTTGTTTTATTTAGCAAGAAATAAAAAACTCAGTGGTGATTAAATACCAACAAAAGAAAGCTCTATTTGTGTGAAAAAATGATAAAAATGTCATATTGGTACAGTGTTGCATAACCGCACAATTGTCATTCAAAGTGCGACAGCGCTGAAAGCTGAAAATTGGTCTGGGCAGGAAGGGGGTATAAGTGCCCAATATTGAAGTGGTTAAACCCCATGCTGTCATGTGCCTGCCCCCAGCCTGTGATTGGACAGTGAGGGCCTGAATGCATGGCCAGCGGAGTGACATTTCAATACAGTTCTGTTTACTGCAGTGTTGTGATGAGGTGGTTTGAGAAAGAAAATCATGCATACAGTACTCTTTTCAGTGTACACCACAGCTGACAAGTGGCACAGTTAGAATCAAGGCATTTTCTCATGTTATCTGGTGTGAATGGGTTCTGGAGGAGATGAGCTCATCTTTTGGTGACTCTCCTTTCTCCTGCTATGAGCATGTGCCTTGTCAGTACATGAACTCATTTGCTCCTTCATCCTCTCCCACTTTCTACAGAGACTGCTAGAGGCTAATATGTCTGTATATTTCCATTCAGTCGTATCCAAATATTGCCATTTCTATGGGCCAGCTGTCTGGACACCATGTCTGTTACCCTTGAGAGCCCTTTTCAATTAAATTTATTTTGCAATGTTTTCTAAGAGGTAAGTCACCAGGTCTTTCCTAAACCCTCCTCCATTTATCATAGGTGATACCACATGAGCAAAGTAAGTTTGTACACATATTATGCTAAACTAGACGGGAGCCAATTCACCTGTCAGCATGTCTTTGAAAGAGGGAGGAAACCACAGTATCCAGAGGAAACCCACATGAACAGCATGCATACTCCATGCAGGTATTGTCTTGAGGTTCAAACCTAGGCCTCAGTGCTTCAAGGCATAAGTGCTAACTAGTAAGCCTCTGTGCAGTCCCAATAGGCTATTACCATATAAAAGTCAGGTACTTATATCGCTTGCATTTATTAAAGTTTTATTGATTACAGAACTGCAATAATTTTGGTCCTTTATTTGCCTAGAGTTCAGATTCGGACTGTGCATTTAGCTGTTTACCAGGAATCTAAATTTCTATTAGAGAAGTCCATTTTATGTGAAAAAAAATAATAAAATCTTAGTAGGCGACCCCAGGTTGGCAAGGTTGGTAGTGTATATGAGAGGGGGCCCCACACCGCTGATACACATGTACCACCCTCCTAGAATAGGTTGCTAGAGAGGTTCAGATAAATTTAGTTCTTTGGGTCCTCTGTAATCAGTGGAGCAGTGTGTGATTATTTTTCGCTGCTCTAGGTCTCACTGGCTGCAGGCTCAACTGCTTCCCCAGCCTTCAAGTGGATTGTAGAATGTAGTGAGTTGGAAGAGGCAGACCCTGAGTCTGAATATTCATGAAATCTCAGTCAATTCTCATGGAAGAGGATGCCCAGTAGGTGGTTGAGGAGTGCATAAATAGTTTGGGGTCAGGAGCAATGGGTTTCTTGTCCTTGATGAGAAGACCCAGCCTGAAGGGCTACTGCCCCTCTGGACATAGTAGCTGAAGTCTGTAGGAGTTCACTGAGGTCTACCCTGTACCCCAACCAAGTTCAAAGAGCATTAAATCCTAAAAAGCCATTCCCTGCCTGGTTATTGAATTGTGAGACTGTCTGTGCTGCCTTTACACCCACAAGGGAAGAGAACCTGGGACAAATCTAGGGGGCCTGTTAGGAGTTTGCACTACACACAGAATCTGTAAAGCCTTTAGCAGGGATTCAGTCATTGGAAACATCCTTTCAACAAATAAATGTGCATTCGTATAACCTAGCATTTTGCTGGCAATGAATACATTGCAATTGCTTTATTATTTCTAGTTTGCTTGTTATCTCAACAATGCTTTGTGTCTATGATTTTATAGAGGATTAGTGAGAATTCCTGACATTATTTAGTACTTTTCAGAGCGGTCCCAGCTGTTCACTATAGGGATTCTGCCCATTCCTAAACTGCTTCACTGGGTTTATGCCCTATGTGTCCACAAGAGGGAACTAATGCTCTGCGTCTCATAAAGCAGAGCTGCTTTCCATGTCCTCTGCAGTATCTCTCATCTGTACTTCTTGAAGTTCTGATTTTAATGAGGCTACAAAGCTATACGATGCTGAACTCATCTGTAGAACATATTCCAGATTTACGTCCATATGACCCTATGAATCTGTGTATTAGTCTTCACTGTCTGCTAACATTTTCAGCCTAACATGTTTGCAGAAGCTGTTTTTGATGAAAAAAGCAAGTTGGAGTTTTTGATGCCCTTTATTTGCTAACTTAAGCTATTAAAGATACAAACTTTAAGGATGCCTTAGATCCCTTCTTCAGTCTTTATACAATTTTATGGAGCCTACAGAACGGATCTGAAGCATCCGGAAAGCTTGCCTCTAATAGCTTAAGTTGATTAATAAAGTTTATCACTTCAACTCCAAATGTTCTGCATTAATCGATGGCTAACGCAGTATAATCATCTGCTACTGCTATGATGAGAAAAGGAAACTGACTGCTTCATGGTTTTATCGCCAAGTTGCTCTATTTTACATGACCAGCAGAAAGTAATTATAGCAGGAGTGCCTGAAGTGAGGCTCAGAGGCATAACCAAGTCTTCACAGGCTTCAAAAGAGGGTGCCTGACAACTCTTTCTGACAACTGCAAAGCACCTCCAATATAGACGTCCAACAATATGCACTATCTCCTAGATTGTAAGCTCCGAGGAGCAGGGCCCTCCTATCTCTCTTGTATTGAACTGTATTGTTGCTGTATTGTCTCCCGTTATATTGTAAAGCGCTGAGCAAACTGTTGGCGCTATATAAATCCTGTATAATAATAATAGTAATAATAAGATAAAAAAAAATACCAGCAGCACTTCAAACTTAGCTCCTCTTGCTGTATTTATTGATTGTTGGCAAAGTGACTGCATAAAACAGTGTCTCCATCTGAAAACCAATTATCCTTGAGGCATTTCACCAGTCCTAGGGACTGGATTGGGAACTTCCCTATATATTTTCATATCTTTGATGGAGTGGAGACGGGCTATAGTAGCAAGCACCCAGATTTCCTTTTTTATGGTGAGTGGGTAGCCCAGGCAGTCAGGCTGATGAGGAGGCGAAAATGCCTCAAAACAAGTTCTGGCTACACATGCTAAAGTTCTGACGTTGGGCGAAGAAGGATCCCTGATCGTGGTTTCCCTTCCTGGCTCTGTGCACCTTGGTGACCACTGAAGGAGTGTCTCCTGTGATTTCCCTGGCCAGTGGCCAAGTCCGGGCTGTCAATCTCTCACTGTGTGTTCCTCGGCTCTATGCTTTTCCGCCCACATCACGTTTTGTTTGCGTGTGCATTTCTACACTGTTAATAAATTCCATTGATTTTACAGTCTACACTATGAGTGTTTGAGCCTGGTTTATCTTTTTTTAGTTTATTCTCAAAGGTAGACTAACCAGGTTCAAGACCTCAACCTGGTCTGGACATGCATTAGTTGGGCAGAGTGAGCCCACATAGTCAGTCCACACAATCTCCATTCTTGGCCACAGGAATGAGTTGTTGGTAAGTGTGGAGCAGAGGTCGTGGACCCTCTTTCTGGCTGCCAGGGCTTCAGCTGGGAGATGTTTACCGTTCCAGGGCTCGGTCTGGGGGAGGGACTGACTGCCCCGACTCCCTGGAGCTGTGAAGACACATGAGGTGCTGGCAGAGGCCAGTTGCATTCTGCCCTGTTTCCAGCGCTTCAGCTGGGAAGTCTTTACCATTCTGAGGTTCGGTCTGCTGCTGGAGAGAGGGGTCAACTGCCTGAACTCCCTGAAGCTGTGAAGACATGGTAGGTGCTAGACCAAGGTCAGCGGCTAGCGCTTCAGCTGGGGACTCCACATCCTTTACTCTTGCTGACTATTGGGGAGGGAGGATGACCACCTCCACTCCCAGACTGTGGATCTGCCACTGAGGAGGGAGGATGACCACCTCCTCTCCCACACTGTGTATCTCTTGCTGAGGAGTGAGAATGGCTTCCTCCTCTCCTGGGTACTTGAACTGCTGCTGAGCGAGGTGCTCCATCTCCTGCTGGGGTAACATTTCTCTGGTACTGTCTCCCAGGTTCACAGATCCTCTCTGGAGAGGGAAGAATGTTTCCTACGCTCTGGTGGACTGTTGGGGAAGGAGGATGGCCTCTTCCTCTCTCAGACTGTGGATCTGCCACTGAAGGGGGGGTGGGGTGTTCATCTCTTTTACTGGACTGTGGAACTGCCGCTGAAAGAAGAAACACTGGCTACTTCTCCCTGAGGTTCCCATGTCGCTGTAGGTGTTGGGCAGAGGTAGTAGACTTCTGCTGGGATTGTGTATGGGCAGAGACTGGCGGTACTCTGTCCCTCAGCTGGGGTATGTTCCACTGTATTGGCCTGCTGCTGGGGAGAAGAGCTCCGGAAGTGCTGTTGGTGCTGGGCAGAGGTCTGTGGTGCACTGCCCTGATGCCAGTTCTTCCGCTGGGAAGTAAAATGAAAATTTGGTGGCCTTGCCAAAATTCTCCAGGGCCACCGATTGTTGTAGGCAGAGGTCAGCAGTGCTCTGCCTTGATGCCAGCTCTTCTGCTGGAGGCTCAGGAGGTTGTTCCTCCTCAGCAGAAAAGTCTATTAAATCCCCTATCTCTGTAGCTGGTGGTGGGGGATAAAAGTTAATTATTTCCTCTCCCTGGAACCCTGGAGCCGCTGAAGGTGCTGGGCAGAGGTTGGCAATGCTCTGCCCCGATGCCAGCGCTTCTTCTGGGAACCCCACATCCTCCACTCCAGCTGGCAATTGGGGTGGGAGGACAGCTTCCTCTTCTCCCTGCTGCTCTGGAATTGCTAAAAACCCAGGGCACAGGCTGGTGGCACTGTGCCAGCACTTCAGCAGGTGATTTATAATCCATAACATCTGCAGTATGGGTGCTGGGGCATACTGTTGAGCTTTGTCAAACAGTATTTTATATGCTTGTTCCAGCTCCCACTCTTGTGTGACTATAAAATCCAAGTCACTGCTCAATCTGAGCTCCCTGGGAAATTCCAACTACCTGAAATCTCGGAGGTTCTCCCATCTCCACTCTGCTGCACTACCAAACTGTGGATCCTTCTGAAGCACCTTAAATATCTATTTTGGGCTGCCAAAAGTCATAGCCTTCTATGGGATTCCTGTTCTCCAGCCATGGACACACTTGGGTGGCATACCATTGCAGCCTTTCCAGCTCTGTCAGCCATTCCTCCTGAGGGTGCTCTCCTAGGAACAGTATACACTTGAACTCTGCTTCCATGGCGATTGGCTCCCAAAACACTTCACCGATATCACCCGACACTAGGTCTCAGTGGTGGCTTGGAACTGCTCCGCTGGGAAGAAGCAGATCCCACTGCTGACATCAAATTTGACAGACTGCCTGGCACTCCGCCTGGTTGCTTCCATCAGAGAACTGCTTCCTGTTCCTGGCCACTGGACAGGGTGGATAAAAATCAATGATTTTTTTTTTAAAAATCAAAAAAATCGGATTTTTTTTATTTAAATCGGATTTTTTTGAATAAAATGCTTTTTGAGGAAAATATATTACCATCCAAAGGTTATTCCATCATGAAATAAAGATTTGTTTTTTAATTATGTAGAATAAGGCTGTATATGTTTAATTTTTTTGGTAAATAAATCCTAGATTGTAAGCTCGTAAGAGTAGGGCCGTCTTACCCCTCGTACGCTGTCTGTCTTTGTTGTACTGTGCCATGTATTGTCCCCCCCTATTGTACAGCGCTGAGCAAACCCTTTGGCGCTATATAAACTCGTAGTAATAATAATAATAATTAATCCATTCACAATGTCATGCTCTTCCAGAGGTTTTTGTAAGATTATTGGGCAGTTTCTCTGCCTACAAGATATTATCACAGATGATTGGTTTACTTTGCAGTTATCAAAACTGAATTTGACTCAGCGGAGATCACATGCCTCTTCTTCACAGCAAAAATGTTATAACATGAACAGAGTTAAGAAAAAGACGTTAATCCTAACTTCTACAAACCTATGAATACAGAATCAACCCCTTCAGTGCTAAGTTTCAAGAAGTTCAGTGAATAGAATAGAAACAATATTTTTCTGATTGTTTGGAGTGGAATAGATCTGCACAAGAAGAAAGTGAAACTAAGTGTGAGGAGGAAGGGGCTGACAGTCTAAGTTTCTTAAAATATATATATTTTGTTTAGCCAAATTAGTTAATAAACATGGATGTTTGTTTAAGCAAATAACATATGCTGTAATGTTATTGTTTCAGTTGAATAATTCTATTTAAATTGTTATTATTAAGGCAATGATTATTTTTCTCCTTCCTAAGTACAACAGAAAAGTTGTCCAAATATGAATGATTAACCTATTAAACTGGGGATAAAAAAAACTAATATGAAAAGTTGTTATTCTAAAAATCTTCATCTACTTGCATATTAAAGTTATACCAGCAAGAGTTAGTCTATGTAGAAAACTATGATTTAAATCAAGCCTTACTGACTAGTGATTTAAATCAGTTTGATTTAAATCAAATCCACCCTGCCACTGGAACACAGAAAGGAAGGTATTATAGCTGGAAATTGCACCCAAGAACTAGACAACACTAGCTTAGGTGCAAACAGGAACTCCTTTATGAAACAGAATTACAGGTTTTTATACACTTCAAAAATAGGGGCAGTCCCCACCTGAAAAATAAAAACAAATATTACACATTGAAACAAACATCCCGCACAGATTAGGTAAAAAGGTAAAGTTGATAGCAGACTAATCCCATCATGTAGGAACCTGCAGGAGGATTAGCCAACAGACAGAAACAACAGCTGACTCAAATCAATTAACAATGGAAGAAAGACACAACAGTATTAACATAACACCTTAATAAACAAATTACAGCAGGAGACTTCAGCTTCAGGTTGTTTTGAGCTGATTATATTAACATCTGCTCTAGGAGGCTAGGAGTGGGTTGAAGCAGTCAATGCTGGTTTTGGGCACTGAGGCCCCAAATCTGTATCTTGGTCCTCCAGTTGTCAGAGTCTGTGTGTTTAGGGGAGATATTGAATCTGAAGTAAAACTAATCCAAAAGGTCCCCCAGGCACACACCTCCCAAAGAATAGAGCCCCCTCAAACGCCATGGCCCATAGTCAGTAAGCAAGAGGCTAGCTTGCAGTCCCTCCAAAAGACCCTGTCCTGGTTGGGTCTGGCACAGTCCCAGATTGTCCTTGTATGATAAGAGGAACAAGTCCTACATGGTGCTATGGTTTTGGATAAACTCTGGCCATTATGTTACATCACTTCTAGACAACATATAAACCCAATCCATGACTGACTACCCCTGCCTTGCAAGAATACAAAAGGTTCATTCAATTTACCTGAAAAAGAGTTATGTGTAATCCACTGCAGTAAGAATCCAAACAGCACCTCACAAGGGAACTAGGAGTGTACTTCCTGAAGCCTGGACAATGTAACATACTCATTCTCTCTGCTTCCTGTGTTAACAATTATATTCACATTTCCAATGTGGTTCATGGCTGTAAGACGCTTCTTAGTACTGAAATTGTTTTCATGTCAGGCACAGTGACCAAGAGTTGCCGGTAACAGTTTAGTCAGTGTGGTGAGAGTGCAGCGAGTGGGCTTTTAGCACATAACTCTGGAGTTATATGGATGGGTGAGGTGGCTGGGTGTTACTGGAACTGTGGAACTAAACTATATCTGAGCACCACAGACTGGAAACACTATTAAATTAATTTTTAATATTTAAAGCAACCTCACCCATCCATCCATGTTTCCATGCTTTATTTTGTTGAGAAATCACTTTGAAAAATACACCCCTAGCATTTCAAGTCATGGTCATCCTGAGTAAGGGCAGATGTGTCATGAAGTGTTTGCTTCCTGAAATCCATCTGCCCTTAGCTCTGGCATACAGGCAGGAAAGTGTGTTTAGCTGAAGAAAGCCCTTCCTCCTGAAAGAAAAAAAATGCCCATGAAGACTCTTAGGACATATGTCTAGGGCAAAAACCAGAAAGCAACTGAAGAAGTGTAAAAAAAAAAAGTTTAAAACAAGTACCTTCCTACCTTTTTTTTACTAATGCTAGCAGCATAAGGATTAAAACTGGTTGATTGGGAGAGTTTAGTTCCACTTTAAGGCTCACTCCTCCTGTTGTTGTGCGTATGCATTATGCCAGTAGGATAAAGTTAATGTGAGCTGTTAACAGGGGCGGACTGACCATTTGGAAATTCGGGCACTGCCTGAGGGCCCGGGGTCAGTAGGGGGCCCCATGAGATGCCCCTGGTACCTTTTCCATAGGCTTTTTTGAGTTTGGGCAAGGACACAGGGGCCCCATGAGTTGTCAGTTCGCCCCTGGCTGTTAAATAAATGATTTTTGGCACCCATAACAGAGCAAATTTGCACTTTATTCTAAAAAAATGAGGGATCAATCCTCTCTCTACTGTATAGACTTGAATGGAAGCAGGAGATTAATTATCAATTGCTCATTTAGGGGATTACTGGATGATTTTACCTATTCAAGTATACGCTTTGGGGTTAAACTCATAAAACTAGTCTACTAACAATCACCCAAAAATCTCCTGCAGTAGCACAAAAGAGTGATTTTTGCACTGCGAGATGTTACTCAGCCTCTGTGATTAAAATCACACAAGTAGCCCTAGCCTTAGATAGCAAGAAGCCTGCAGTGGGTATGTTTGGGATTAGTTGTCTTGACTGAGTTCTAAAATGACCAGAATACCAAAGAAATGGCAAATGATGAACTGGTGCAATACAGGAAAGCAGAGATTAAAAATCTAATCATACTTGTCTATTTTGCTGTTGTAGAACACACACGTTTTGATGAAAGAAAATGTATTTTAAGAAGAAATATAATTCTTTCCCATTTGACTTGTTCATGGCTATGCACCTCTACTGCACACTTGTGCATGCCTTATCACTCAAGTTTTTTTAGCTTTGAGGTGTGCTGTGTTAAGCAGTCTTCTAATGGGTTGACCTGCAGCATTTTCAGCAAGGCGAAGTAAGGGGTCTATATGTAGTATAGTAAACATTTGCTGTGTGGATTTCCTAACCATTTGCATGGGTGCCACAAATGTTTGCTGCATTGTTTGTAATCTAATTATCTCCTATGAACACTAGTCCCATCTACTGGTCATAGTGCACTATTTTTTTTTATTGAAGTATTTAAAAAAAACAATATTCATGGTGCCCATGTGAATAGTTAGGACATCTGCAGAGCAAATACTTTTTTACATAGACACCTAAGTGTGATTTTTTTTTTTGCACCACAGTGCAGATGCATTGGCAGCTACAGCATGTGTGTGTTTTTAAATAATTAGTACTGCAACTCATATAGTACAGTGTCATTTTACTGCAGCGCACATACGTGGATCCAGCCTTAAAGTCGAATTCCAGCTTACACCTGAGTAGCCTTTAAACTGTCCCCTCCCCACTCCTAACACCTATACTAACTAACCTGTGTAAAAAAATGTATATACCTACCCATGTTCAGGCAGTTCCAGTCCAGTAACGTGATCTGGCTCCCCTGCAGCCAGGCTGGCTTAGACTGGGGAGCAGGATCACATGACCATTGAAGCCTATGGGTGATGTCACTGCTCCAGGGTTTACTTGCTGTTGTGGCAGCTTGCTCTCTCCATTACCCTGCAGCTGCCATTGGCTGATACAGGGAAGATCATGTGACTGCACTGGAGCAACCTGAAAATAGGCAGCACTAATGGGCGACGCTGCTGGGTTGCACTGATAATCAGGGCAGTGATAATCAGTGCCCTGATTATTAGTGCAGATCTCCCTTGCCCCATTTGCCAATTATCGGCAGTACTTTCCTCACGTTGTGACAGTATGAGGAAATAACCGGCAACTGTATTTAGATTGTGATCTGCTGTGTCATTGGACACAGCTGATCACATGGTAAAAGACCGCTGTGATTGGCTTTTTATGTCATCATGTGATCAGCTGTGACTGTAGGACACAGTGATCACCGACAGCGCCAAGTGCGCGCCGCTGGGGGTGCTTTCTGGGAGGAAGTCCATGGACGGTTAATGCATGACCGAGCAATTACCAGTTAAAATAGCACAGTGCTGAATAGAAAAAAATGGCCTGGTCATGAAGGGGGTAAAATCTTCCAGAGCTTAAGTGGTTAAAGAGCATTGGATAAAATAATACCGCTACTGTACTGTGCTAAAAAAAAATCACAAACTATTGAACAGTAAAAGGTAATGCAATTTAGAGCCCTGAACATGAAATAGTTACTTCCATATACCCTCTTACTACCTGCTCTCCTTAGAATCAATATCTCAAACTCATATTGAACTCACTGAAACATGGACTGTGATTATTTAACAGCTGTTCTCCCTTGTGGCTTTGACAAATGAACTAAATTATGATTTCCTCGATTTTATAAGGCGATTGACGCCTGTTTTTTTGCAGTGTTTTGTAATTCTGTTAACCACAAAGGAGTTATATATAGATCTGAATTGCTTCCCTATGTTTATCCTGGTCATTCACAATCTGTTAGCAGTTTCTGCAGCCTCATTTGCCGAATGTAACTGCATGACAATGAAAATATACAACATGAAAGGGGAAAATTATCCACGAGTTATTAAAACCTCCCATTGCAGTAAGACAGTGATTCCTATGGCACCTCCCTAGAAGACTGGAGTCTAATGTTCAGTCAGATTCTATCTCTTCCAGCATAATATTAGTTTGGCAACACATAACATGCTCAGTTCTGTTCATATCAAATATTATTGCTGTTTTTTGCATGGGTTTTTAGTATACAGTGCTTTGAAAAAGTATTCCTACCCCTTGAAATGTTCCCCCTTTTGTCATGTTAAAGCCAAAAACATAAATGTACTTTATTGGGATTTTATGTGATAGACCAACACAAAATGGCACATAATTGTGAAATGGAAGGAAAATGATAAATGGTTTTCAAAAATTTTTTACAAATAAACTGAAATGTGTGTCATGCATTTGTATTCAGCCTCCCCGAGTCAATACTTTGTAGAACCATCTTTCTCTGCAATTACAGCTGCAAGTCTTTTTGGGGATGTCTCTACCAGGTTTGCACATCTAGAGAGGGACATTTCTGCCCATTCTTCTTTGCAAAATAGCTTAAGCTCTGTCAGATTGGATGGAGAGGGTCTGTGAACAGCAATTTTCAAGTCTTGCCACAGATTCTCAATTGGATTTAGGTCTGGACTTTGATTGGGCCATTCTAACACATGAATATGCTTTGATCTAAACCATTCCATTGCAGCTCTGGTAGTATGTTTCGGGTCGTTGTCCTGCTGGAAGGTGAACCTCTGCCCCAGTCTCAAGTCTATTGCAGACTCTAACAGGTTTTCTTCTAAGATTGCCCTGTACTTGGCTCCATCCAGCTTCCAATCAACTCTGACCAGCTTCCCTGTCCCTGCTGAAGAAAAGCATCCTCACAACATGATGCTGCCATCGCCATGTTTCACGGTGGGGATGGTGTTTTTAGGGTGATGTGCAGCGTTAGTTTTCCGCCATACATAGCATTTTGCTTTAAGGCCAGAGTTACATTTTGACCTCGTCTGACCAGAGCACCTTCTTCCCCGTGTGTGCTGTGTCCTTCACATGGCTTCTTGTAAATGGGATTTCTTATGGTTTTTTTCAACAATGGCTTTCTTCTTGCCACTCTTCCATAAAAAACAGATTTGTGGAGTGCACAACTAATAGTTGTCCTATGGACAGATTCTCACACCTGAGCTGTGGATCTCTGCAGCTCCTCCAGAGTTACCATGGCCCTCTTGCCTGATTTTCTAATTAATGCTCTCCTTGCCCAGTCTGTCAGTTTAGGTGGACAGCCATGTCTTGGTAGGTTTGCAGCTGTGCCATATTCTTTCTACTGTATTTTCAGATGATGGACTGAACAATGCTCTGTGAGATATTCAAAGCTTGGGATATTTAACAACTGAACTCTGCTTTAAACTTCTCCACAACTTTATCCCTGACCAGACTGGTGTGTTCTTTGGTCTTCATGATGCTGTTTGTTCAGTAATGTTCTCTAATACAGAACAGCTGTATTTATACTAAGATTAAATTACACACAGGTGGACTCTATCTACTAATTAGGTGACTTATGAAGGCAATTGTTTCCACTAGATTTTTTTTAGGGGTATCAGAGTAAAGGGGGCTGAATAAAAATACACGCCACACTTTTCATATATTTATTTGTAAAAAATTTTGAAAACCATTATTTTCCTTCCACTTCACAATTATATGCCACTTTGTGTTGGTCTATCACATAAAATCCCAATAAAATACATTTACGTTTTTGGTTGTAACATGACAAAATGGGTAAATGTTCAAGGGGTATGAATACTTTTTCAAGGCACTGTATTTGTATAATATCATAACACACAGAAATGCAAGTGAACATGTTAAAACGCACCTCTCATACATAACAATAGGCAAAAGGAAACATGCCTTTAGAAAACTTATAAAACATGCTAATTCACACATAAAAACATGGAAAAGAAAAAGATTTAAAAGCAGTAGTTAAAAAAATCTTCTTTTATTCTGCTTCACTGTAAAGCTAAATTCCAAGACAAATTTTCTATTGTGTATATTTTAAATCTATTCTGTCCTCTCTTGGCAGCCCTTTAACTGGGTCTCGAGGTGGGACAGACTCCCCAATTGCATGATCGGCTGTCACAGTGATCACAGGATGAGTAGTCTACACTATTGGCTCTCGATTATACACAAAGAATGGGAGCTGTACTGGGAATGCTAAACTTTTTAGTCATCTACAACTGTTCTTCATTGAGGCTCTACTTTAGTAGGTGGTCCTGGGGCTTTCTATGCTATGTGACTCTCAAACCAGGATGCATGTCTTTTAACAGGTAAATCAGTTCCCTTATATGTGTATTTAAATGTTTGCCTGAAAACCATCTCAAATAAAAACACACTTTCACAAAATCTTTTTGGGTCTTCATACATAATAGCTGTGCTCTGAAAACCTAATCTGTCTTCATTCATGACGTGAGAAGATTAAACACACATTTTTCAGCTCTGTACAGCACAATCCTCTGAACACCTCATTAAATAACAATTTGATGCATTATCTTATCTAACATATTACAAAACTGGGGGAACCCTTTTCAAACCTTGGAATCGAAAAGAATTAAGCAATTAATCCTGGTGTTTTACACAGTTTAATGCTATAAGTACATTCCATCAGCCCTTTAAAAAAAAATCCTCCAATGTTTATCCAAGCTCATAAACCCCACATTAAAAGAAAGCTACCCTTTATACATTTGGCTTAAAAATAAATGTAAATAAGACTCACTGCAGTAACTGAACTGTGTATAGCAATGGTGTCATCTGGTTAGATATAGCAGTCTCAATTGCTGCTCCTGACAATGCCTAGCCATGAAAGGGCTAAACACTGAAGCTGATTTATTAAAAGAGATGAGAATCTTCACTCAAAAAATTGTGAAAATATTCACTTCAATTGTCCAATCATGAAAAAAGCATCTGCAAATGACAGAGTATTCAAAGTGAACAGGAAATTGATTTTCACAATATTGGATAACTGAAGTGAATATTCATATCATTATTTGATTGAAGATTCTTAAAGTGATATTAAAGGAAATAAAAAAAATAACAAACATGTCATACTTACCTGCTTTGTCCAGTGCTATTGCACAGAATAATCCCGATCCTCTTCACGGGTCCTTTGCCGGCGCTCTTGTCCCATCCATCCTGCCCTCACAGCAAGTAGCTTGCTATAGGGGCACCCAATAGACTTGCTCCTGAGCCACTGCTTTGCATGTCCATTCACACACAGAGCCGCACTTAGGCCCCACCCCCTCTCTTCTCATTGGCTCACTGGCTTTGATTGAGAACAGTGGAAGCCAATGGCTGTCTCAGCCGAGTAAGAAGAGTCCCCAGGCAACTGTAGCTCTTGTACACATCCCTGGATAGTGATGGGGCCCAGGCAAGTATTAGGGGAGGGCTGCTGCATACAAAAGGTTTTTTACCTTCATGCATAGAACAAAGGTAAGGTAAAAAACATTGAGCCTTTACAACTACTTTAACTCCTTTAGTAGATGATCAGCCTGATATGTAATGCCATGGGAGACTCATGGGAATACTCAAAATTTGAGCACTTATGAGGTGCTATCTGCGCTTCAATCCCACCCAACAATTGGAACAACATGGAAGGTATATCGGAAATTCTTTAATGGGTTTGCCCCATACCCTTCACCTCTCTTGTTGATTTTCATCAACCTGTCTTTTGAACCAGGTGTAGAAGATTCCCATTATAGGGAACTGTTTCAAGCTGGGACGTTTAACACGTCACTCTACTGAATGCATCAATCTGTACAATACATGGATGCACTCTTCAGTTGCAGACCCTGGATTTTCAGCATAGGGCACAGCTCTCACACTATCTGTCCTCCCTCCCCCCCCCGGCAAAGGCATTTACTTGTGATCTCATGCTTTTTGAGGGGGAATGCACTATCGCCACACCTCTTTGACACACAATTTCACATATGTATGCTTTGATTATGCGCCTCCTGGTCACTTAAACTGCCATTCATAACTAAATGGGAAAGAGATCTTCAACTCACCTTCAAGCTGGATTATATTGATAGAATCTTGTACTTCATGCAAATGGTTTCTATAAGCATCATCAGGATACTATAAGATCTTAACAAGATGGTACCTTACCTCAGATGGGGTGCGCAACCTTTACCCCCACTCAACAGACCTCTGCTGGAGATGTGGTGAGGCTGTTGGATACCTCCTTCATATTTTTTGTTCCTGTGCCAAGCTCCAAGAGTTTTGGTCCGAGGTCCGTCGGATCACTCAAAAATTTACTGACTACCAAATACCCATGGACTTGGCCTGGCTCCTTCTACATGGTTGGCCAAGGTTGAAGAGATTAATAGAATAGAGGACCTCATCT
This sequence comes from Staurois parvus, assembly GCF_062004578.1. Taxonomy (NCBI): domain Eukaryota; kingdom Metazoa; phylum Chordata; class Amphibia; order Anura; family Ranidae; genus Staurois; species Staurois parvus. The sequence goes on from NW_028318511.1 coordinate 6,201,311, forward strand.
CAACTGGTGAAGCATCTCATAATTAAGTTCTTAAAAAAGTGGTTTTCCTGGCATGAATTTACTTTCTCCACAGAATACAAGTCTATCCTGGAGGGCTCAGGTGCTGGGTCGTCCTCTGAGACGATGGTAGGGTCCTGAGTGGACAGAGGCATCCTATCCCTCCCCTAACACCCATCCCCCCTCTTCCTTTTTTCCCCCAATTTTCTTTGCCGCTGGTCGGCTTCTGCTTTTCACTATTTTCCTCCTTTGTCACTTCTTTTTCCCGCCATAGTGTTGTTACTCCAAAAAGTTTAAAGCTAGCCCCTACCTTATGAGTTCATGGTATGACCACTCTGTTGATATGATGCAGAATATCCAATTTTACCCGATGGAAAATGTCGGTACAATTTTCCACACTGGACTATGTATACTGTTGTATGAGGATATGTACAGTAGATGTAATTCTGTTAATGTGACATATGGCTTGTGTTAGGCTCTGTACTGTAAGGTATGGACCTCGCTTATTGTTAAATGAAAAAAAAAAAATAAACAATTTTAAAAGACCCTGACAGACAGGGTTTTTATAACAGATGAAACCCTAGGGGTTACTTCTGTCATAAATACTTCTCAGCAGGCTGTTAGCAGTAATATATTCTTAGTTGTGCTCTGTGCCATGATAAAGTGACGCATGTGTGCATGCACGTGACTGACATCATTGCTGCCCAGCGATTCAAGCAATCGGAACACAGCAAACCCAGAACATTGGGCACAGATAAAATCACTAGGAACCAGCTGGATGACAGTGTGGGCCTGGAGGCTTTCGTTTAAAGGTAGATCTGCCATAATGTGCTAATATATAGTGCAAACTACACAATATGGCATAAACCAGCTGGGGACCCTTTTATTAATAGAAAAGCAAAGTTTAACATTGCTTTTAGAACCATGCAAATGCAAAAGACGACTGTCAGAAACTGGGAACAACATGCTGTGGGAGATGGTTAAAGACTATAGGTGCTTAGAAACGGTTGAAAAACTAAGCAAAGCAGTCTGAATTTGAAGACATGCTACAGGAGGACTGTTTGACGGCTCCACACTCTACTTTCTTTAGATTTAAATTAAATTACTGTTGCACTAACTTCTTACCTGCATTACTAGCACTTGCGTTATGGAGACAGTGGAATATCAATGGACTTCAGAGGGAGAAAAGCAGAGAGCTGTAGAACTTTGTGCACAGCAGGTGGACCCAAGATCATGGTTTGAGCATTCACTGCTGAACTGTTAAAAGTCTAAGCTGTTCAGCAAACACAGCATGATGCCAGATAGTTGCAGGAACATCATCATGACTCTGCCTCCTTGGCACATCTAATAAATGCCCAGAAGCAGAGCAGTCTCTTGGAAAAGGCAAAATCTTTTTTTTTTTCAGATTATAATGATGTAGCAGGGTGGCATTATTAACAGGTGATGGAACATGGGGGTCACACAATCAGTGGTAATAATTGTGTAAGTGCTGTAACGTAGTCATCATTTAATCAGATTCCCTTCCTTCAGATCCAATTGCGTAAAAAGACCATGTGGGAAAACAGGCCAGTCCATGCATATGCTGCCTATCCACAAACCAGATTTAAAACTTCCTTTACTATAATTGATCAAGCATGCATGAGTACCTTTTAAAAAAAATGGTTAAAGAGATTACACTTTAAGTATCATTTGGTTATATTATGAATCTAAAACATGGGCAGTAGTTGTTACATCCAAAGTACAGTAAGTTCTTACCAAGAGAAGAGTTTTTCAGAACCAGCACCAGGGAGATATTTATATATTTTTTTTCTCCTAGTCCAGCTACCTCGTGCCGCCCCAAACACACGCTGCTCCAAAACGAATTTACCAACACTTACAATATTACAACAAGAGCAATATCATGACCTTATTTACAGAAGTTGAATCAAAACCAAATTAGTAGAAATACAATCAGTAACATGTCGAGGACAACATAAATACTGCACTATCACAACCAGAAACTTCAGCGGAAATAGAACATGTACCTTACGGAGGGCCCGTTCACACCAGAACCCATATTCTGTGCGCATTTTCTGCATCACATTCAAAGCAAACTGAAGTTGCGATCCACAGGGAGTGTAAACGTTAACACCTCCCCAAACGCAGATTGCACAGTACAGAGGTTCCATGCGTTGAAGTTGCTTTGAGTTTCCAAAGGTAGTGCATGCACTGATGTGGTGCAGTGTGATTTGAGCTCATTCAAAATGAATGGCCTCAAATCGCACCACGCTAAACTGCATTGGAATCAATTTCCCAGGATGAACTAGCCTTAAAACAGCACAAACATGTCCGCAGACACAGAAGTTACTGTATTGACACAGCTAGAAACCTCTGCAGAGCCACAATCCGTTTCATACTGACAGAAGCAGAGACATGTCTGAGGAGACACAATCAGTACTGTACTGACTTCACTGCCAAAGCAACACCCTGTTGCCAGGATTGTCTCTTAATCACTTCAATACCGAGCACTTTTACCCCCTTCCTGCACAGGCCAATTTTCAACGCTCTCACACTTTGAATGACAATTGCGTGGTCATGCAACTCTGTACCCAAACTAAATTTTTATCATTTTGTTCACACAGCTAGAGCTTTCTTTTGGTGGTATTTAATCACCACGGGGATTTTTATTAACAAAAAAAAGACTGAAAATTGTGAAAAAAAAAAAAACACGTTTCTTTGTTTCTGTTATAAAAGTTTGCAAATAAATAATTGTTCTTCATAAATTTAGGCCAAGATGTATTTTGCTACATGTCTTTGGTGTAAATAACCCAAATCAGGGTTATTTAGTTTGTAGGAAAGTTATAGAGTTCACAAACTATTGGATAGATCTGAAAATTGATCAATCCTGAAGTACTGACAGCCAATCTAATTTCTTGAAGCCCAAAAATGTCAGAACAGTACAGATATCCCAAAATGACCCCTTTTTTGAAAAGTAGACAGTCCGATGTATTTCATAAGAGGCATGGGGAGTTTTTTGAAGTTGTAATTGTCATAATTTTTTAGAAAATTAAAAAAATTATTTTCACAATTTTTTTTTACTGTCACTGACTGGTGACAGTACAAAAAAAACAAAAAACATTGATAATTGTTTTTCAATTTTTTTAATACTTTTTTTTTTCTTTAAGATGTGTTTTGCATATTTCACTATGACCAAAGTAGTACAATGTTACTATGGTAACATTATACTACTTTAGGGAAGTGATCAGTATTTTTTTTTATACAATTTGATTACTTATAGCAGTAGGGGGCCCCATGAGATGCCCCTGGTACCTTTTTCATAGGCTTTTTTGAGTTTCGACAAAGGACACAGGGGCCACATGATGCCCTATTGCCCGGGGGCCCCATGAGTTGTCAGGAGAAAGAACAAAAAGAGGGCGCACAGGCCTAGTGCATTACCATAAAAAATGTTTAATAAAAAATAAAGGTGTTGTACTCACAAACGACAATATAGTCAAGGCACATCATAAAAGGACAGCTGGATCAACACCGCGCTGAGTAACAGTCCGCAATAGGGAGTTTAGACATCCAAAAGGCTGACGCGTTTCGAGGACTTGCCTCTTCCTCAGAGCCAACTGACCAAATGTCTCATTTGGTCAGTTGGCTCTGAGGAAGAGGCAAGTCCTCGAAACGCGTCAGCCTTTTGGATGTCTAAACTCCCTATTGCGGACTGTTACTCAGCGCGGTGTTGATCCAGCTGTTCTTTTATGATGTGCCTTGACTATATTGTCGTTTGTGAGTACAACACCTACTTTATTTTTTATTAAACATTTTTTATGGTAATGCACTAGGCCTGTGCGCCCTCTTTTTGTTCTTTCCCCATTCAGTATATTTGGATTCCCCCGGTCCATTTGAGGGCAGCAAGGTGTGCATGTTCCAGGACATTCTTAATGTGGTTGTAGCATCGAGTCCATCCCCAAGCGCAGGAGCATTTGTGTTTGCTGGTCCCATGAGTTGTCAGTCTGCCCCTGCTGGATACTTAAAACTATGAGCCTTATACTGCTACCTATATGGCCTGGTAGCAAATCAGGCCCTTGCCAGTGCTGAACAATTTTGGGGTTTAACTAAAAGTTTCAGCAGACTAAAGCACTTCTTTAGCTGTAACTAAAATACAGGACAGTGGAGATATGTCACTTATCTTTTTTCTTGTCAAAGAGAAAAATTGTTTTGCAGGGAGCTTTATTAAACACATGGAGGAAGCACAATAAGAAAATTACTAGAAATCTGCAGACAGTTAAGAGTAATAAAGGTTAGAAATATTCGACATACACAACATTTATAACAAAACTCATTCTTTATTAATAGAAAAAAAAACTAAAAACAAAAAAAAACACAAAATTTGTATCACGTATACAGATTGAAGGAATTACTGAAACGTTCTGCCATTTTCCAACCTTCTCATACATGAACTGTGCTTGTAAGTGTGGTCAGTGAAAAGATATCTCATATGCTGAGATTTCTTATAATCCTGGAACGTACATCCAAGAAGTGGTCCCCTCATTTTTCCAGTGGAGCATAATTTAGAAGCTTTTCTATCAGGTCCACATGAGCCAGAAGCATACGGCGACAACAGTACCTCTTTAAGCCTAGAGCATCCAGTGCATCTCTGTAAAACAGATAATAAATGTTATATAATAACAACAACAGAGACCAAATTGACATAGAAATAGGAATGAAAGAGCCCTGAATACAATTTGCATAAGAGATTGGGACCAATGCAAACACTACACTGGGTTTTTTATTTTAGTTTTGGATCAAATGTGAAAAAAATTAGGACCTCTGTCTGGTTCTACCGATATCCGGGACTCCATTAGAAGGATTATTAGACAGAAAATGAGGGAAAATCTGTAACAAGGAAGCAGACAATAAAAACACAAACATGGGTTTTAGAGGTCCTCTACTTAAAGAGGAACTTCACTCTGTCAGTTAACATTGACTATATTTAATCCTTATGCTGCTAGTATCAGTAAATAGATAGGAAAGTTTATTATATTTGTTTTAAACTTTTAATTTTAAATTTTTCCTGTTATTTCCATGCCTAGGCAAATGATATCATACATCCCAGGAGTCTTCAGAAGGAGAGGATGGGCTTTCTCAGCTAAGCACACCCTCCTGTCTATATGCCTGCACTAAGGGCATATGGATTCTAGGACGTACATGATACAAGAATCACCTGTGCGGGTTTCTTCTGGGTACTCAGGTTACCTCCCACACTCCAAAGACATGCTGGTAGGTAATTGGATCCTGTCTAAATTTGCCTTAATATGTGTATGTATGAATGTATGTTAGAGACCTAAGATTGTACACCCCACGAGGGTTAGGTACTGATGTGAATGTACAATATATATGTAAAGCGCTTTGTAAATTGATGGCGCTATAGAAGTACCCGAAATAAATAATAAATAAATCTGCCCTTACTCAGGATGGCCTCAGCCAGAAATGCTAGAGGGTGTTTTTCAAAGTGATTTCTCACAACCTCACAAAATAAAGCATAGAGACATGATGGATGGTGGAGTTTGCTTTGAATATTAAAAATGAATTATACAGTGTTTTTGATTGGTGGTGCTCAGGTGCAGTGTAGTTCCGGTTTAAGTAAAACTACACTTCTGTTAGTGCTGCTGTTAAAGCCCACTTTAGTTTCTAAGGACTACATATTCCATGGTACCTTGCTGTCTGCAAGCAGCGATTCCTGTATTGACCCTACCTTCTGAAACTCCTCTCAGCCCCTTTGCAGTTCAGAAGGCAGGCTCTGTGAAATGTGTGAAACAACCCACAGGGCAGATATGCGACACAGAAATGGGAGCTTCATAAAGTAAGTTTAAAAACTTCAAGCTCATAGAGATTAAAGTGGAACTACAATGCGTCTGAATACCACAAACCAAGAGCACTATATAATTAATTTTTAATATTCAAAGCAAACTCCCCCATCCATGTCTTCATGCCTTATTATTTAAAATCCAACTCCAGGAAAAAAATATCCACCCTTGCAGTGCCCCCCTGCCAGGATTAAATACTTGTTATGCTTACAGGATACTGTGCAAACAGCTTTACCCATCTTACACCTTCAACTCCAGCCGCTCCAGCACTCCCCACCTCTGCCTGAAGCTCTGATCTGTGGGAGGAGCCTTGGCATCGCCATGCATAAGCAAGGGATAATATTCCATAGCAAGGATTCATTTTTGTTTTCCTAGAGCTGTGCTTTAGCTTAGTTTCTGCCCTGACTTAATTCTGATGGGCTTTTAACCCTTCCCCAATCTATCCAAAATGAAAAAAGGTTTTTGGAAAAAAAAAAAAAAAAAAAAAAAAAGAAGAAGGATACATTTTAAGATATTTTCCCAAATTAACTGAAACCCTGTAGATATCCTTTATATCCTAAATTATACATTTCCTTCATTACTGCAGGGACGTTGGATTCCTATAGCTCGACGCCCAGGACATGTAGTTCCGGGTGCCAGGCAGGTAGTTTCTTTCTGCCTTTAGCCCTGATGCAGGGCTCACCTGTCAGATGATGTAATCGGCAGCAGCGCTGCAACCGATTGCTTCCACACAGTGCCAGACTCTCTGCGCCCCCAGCGTGAGGTATCCTGGGCTCCGCTTGCCCATCTGCGGACCCGGTTTGCTGTCGGCTAGAGGGAAGGGAGAAGAGCGGACAAGTCCGCTCTCCTCCTCTTCTTGTGCTGACCCAGAAGTGACATTATGATGTCACTTCCGGGTCCCTGTTGAGAGATTGTAATGCAATCCCCAGGAAAGAGCAATCCCCTGTGGAGCAGAGAAAGACATCCAGGGTTTTTTAGACCTTGGATGTCTCAGAGAACCGGTCACCAAAAATCATCACATTTGTCCCCTATGTGATGAAATAAAAAGTAAAAAAAAGATTTTTTTTTTTCTAATTGCAAAAAATGAAAGTTACACCCAAGCACATACCATCCCCCCTCAAAAAAATATTGAGGCCCCTACATATACGTACGTACAAACGTAAAAGCACATGCTGGGGCGCTTATGCATGAAACCATCGATTGCAATACACGGTACATATCGCCACGCAAGCCAGAATGAGAGCAATAATTCTAGCACCAGACCTCCTCCGTAATGCTAAACTAATTACACTGTTCAACAAATTTTTATTTTTTGCCAGTTTTGGAAACAAAAGGATCCATTTCTTAATGAATTTCACATTCTGAGTTCAAATATAACAATGAAAATTGTCAATTGGCTCTAGTTTTTCTGTAAACGGAAAGTTTTCTACTATAGGCGTAATGACTACATAATGCACAATAATTATATAGATAGATGTCTTTCCACAAATATAAAGCAAGTGATATTGACTACATAACAAAGCCTAAATGGCATTATATATTGCATAGGATTACCAAGAAAAATTATAGCCATAAGCTAAGTTGAATCATTTTAATACTTAGGATTCTCACTAGTTTTGTCTTCAGTTTGTGTCGGTTTTGCTTCTCTTGGCTTTTCTCTTGTATTCGAGGAAAGGGCTATCTCTTACAACTGCACATGACTACACACTTCAGGTTCTTCCTCACTTGACTCAACCACGAAGGATTCTGGTGCTTTAGGAATTGGTAGCCCCTCTCCATGAGGAACTGGACGTATTGCCGATGGAATATTTGGATAGTGCACAGATAACTTTTTCTTCTTATTTAGCCCTTTTACAATTGGAGGCACCATACAAAAGTAACAATTACTAACATGATCTGTTGGCTCTCTCCAAATCATTGGCACAGCGAAAGGCATAGATGCCTTTTTTCCATTCAACCATTGCTCCAGTGCCGTCCCACAAGAATTGCAGCATATATGTGGTGCCCAGCTCTTGTCCTGGTCTCCTATCTTGCAGCCAAAATACAAGTTGTAGGCTTTCTTAATCATTCCTGTTATCCTCCTTTTTTGTGAGATAAAAGTTATTTCACCGCAGATATAGCAGAAATTATCTGCTTTATTCACACAAGTTCGAGGCATTACTGAGTAGCCTATATAAGCATAAAACGAAATGTAAAGATGCTGTCGAACTACAATCAGCTACAGATACTGCAGCTTTTATGCAGTGAAGTGATGCAATTAAAGGCTAATATTGCATCATCTCAGTATACATGCAATTTTCTATTGGTCACCAGTATCAATTGCGCAATATGCAGCTGAAGTTGCATCATAATTTTGAATGGCTTACGTCATTAGATGGGTGAATATATCATGGAAACTAGAGCCAATCAACATTTTTTAGGGTCATTTTCGTTTTCAGCACCCCAAAATTATGTAAGATTAGCTAATTTTATGCCCAAAACTTTTTACCTGTTGAACAGTGTTACCTATAAGGAGCTTTAAAAGTGTCGACCTATAGAAAATATAGGGTACTGGAGTTCGGCGCCATTTCACGAGCGGGTACAAATTTAAGGTTTGACAAGTTAGATATCGATTTACTCGCTGCAACCTCATCTTTTATATCTTACAAAAAAATAAGGCAATTTATTGCTTTTTTGTTCCCTAAAATTAACTTACTTGTATTTTTTATCGAAATTTTGCGGTAATATCATGTGACATAAAAAATTGGAACTACCACTATTTTATTTTCTAGGGTCTCTGCTTTCAGAAAATATATAACGTTTGGGGGTTTTATGTAATCTTCAGGCCTAAAATGATTTTTTAAACGTGTGCAAAAAACGCCTGGCAGCAAAAGGGATAAAGTATAAGACCTGACCCACCCTTTCCTGACGAGCAGCCAATCAGTGCTCATTACACTGCAAGGTCTCTCTCCTCCCTGCTAGTCCCCGGGTGCGGTGCTGGAGACAGGCAGGGAAGGGAGGAGGAGGAGATAAACAGTGCAATGTTAAAAATATTACACGTTTAAGTAGCCATAAAGCCTCTTTCGTTTCTAAAAGCCCCAGACATTCCTAATATCACCTCTGATTTAAATAGGGTTTTGATTAATTTTTTTTTTATCTAGAAAAGTAGATTGGGGCCCCAATTTAGTCCCTGGACAGGTAGATTGGGACCCTGATTTAGTCCCTGGACAGGTAGATTGGGGCCCTGATTTAGTCCCTGGACAAGTAGATTGGGGCTGCTGGTCTGGGTCTAAAGTGGGAGGGCTATGGGGGTTTGGGAGGTGCAGGACTCATCAAATGTGTCCTGACTATCCATGAAGTGACTTTCTGAATATCTGACATAACTATGAATGAATGGCTGTGTACCTGCTGCTGTGTTTTTTCCTATTAAAGCTTTTGCCAAATTTCGCTCAGCGCTAAACACACCAATGTGAAGTTTGAGTTCCATTTCATGCTCAGTTGAGCATCAATGAGTATTAATCAATTGCCTCTTTGCTGGTTGTTTTTCCACCCAGTATCTATGAATGATAAATGGAGGACTGTTTGGATGGCCCAGTGCACCAGAGCCTCAAATAAATACTCTATAGAAATAAAATCTTCCGCAGCACTGTTTTTTTTATATTAAGGATGGATAAATATTTAGTACAAAATGAAAAAAAATGTAATCCAATATATAAGATGGGTCTGTAACACTAGCTGGTTCAGAACCCCTGTTACCCAGATGGTTATCAACCCTTGCTAACAGACAAACACAGCAGTAAATAAATTATACATACCCTTCAGTGTATTCTGCCTGCAGAAGTCCAAGATAAGCCTCCCACTTATTTCCAACAATCTTTCCACATGTGAAGCATCTGACTGGGATAATCATTTTCCTGAAGTCCTTAAGGGGAAACACAAGAAATTGGGTCAGAAGCCACGATAAGATGTAGCTAAATAACAACAACTGCTCCTCTGAGACCTTGCTATGCTCCTGCTCTGGGCAATGCAGTCCCCGGGAGATAAGTCTGTTGAAATTATAGCAGGCCAGTGTATAACCTTACTCATGGAACTTTCTGTGTGGTTTCTGTGCTTTCTAAGATGCAGTTGTCAGCACTGGCCCGATTAGAAAAAGTGTGAGTTCTGCTGTAGAAACCGTTACAATCTGTAGGGAATATCATGTGTTTGGTCGGTTGGTTGCACATTACCAGCAGTGTAATAAAGCTTAGGGAAAAAATAAGCAGCAGATTCAATATTAAAGTAGAATGTTATTTTCAATAAGAAAGTGGAACGTTCCTCCACAAGTTATTCCCATGGATGGGCTGTGGTCTACCCATTGTGTCAATGGATTTCTGGAGTTCACAAATGGCAATACAAATATTAGGTATATCTGACAAACCAACAGAAGCTTACTTGGAAAATCTCCTTTCATGTTGCAAGTTCTGCCTGTCTGCTAGCTTTCTGGCTGGGGCCATCTTGAGTTAAGGGCACATGATTCATGAAGCATTTACTTACATCCATCTGCCCTTAGCTCAGGCATACATGCAGGAGGGTGTGCTTCGCTGACAAAACCCCTCTTGCCCTCATGAGGACTGGACTTCCGGTCCGTGGTCATCCAGGCTCGGTCCAACGTGTTGCATCATGGGTCAAGTGACTTAATCAGAGGACAAGATGAAATCACTTGACCAGTTATGCAACACGCTGGGCAGAGCCTGGATGACCGAGGACCAAAAGTGGTGGTTTGCAATGATATTGCAGTATTTCTGAGCTGTATTTTTTTTAGATGGTGTCACTGCACGTTAGTGCATGCTGAGTATTTACGCACAGCAGGAAATATGTTTCTTTACACAAGACGTAGCACACATTGTCACCAACATATAACATATGAACTGATGAACTGCATTAGCACCTTACAGGATCACATTTGTTTTTTGGCACTTTAATATTGTATATTTTAGGTGATATACGAGTATGGTATATAAACAGATGTACTACACCATCCCTTTATAGAAGCACGTTTCACTTGTATATTTGCACTTTAATCACTTGCCTACCTGGAACTTCCACCCCCTTCCTACCCAGGCCAATTTTCAGATTACAGCACTGTCGCACTTTGAACAATTGTGCAGTCATGCAACACTGTACCCAAACTAAATTTTTGTCATTTTTTGGAGACAAATAAAGATTTCTTTTGGCAGTATTGAATCACCACTGGGGTTATTTTTTGCTAAACAAAAAAAAAAAAATACAAAATAAAAAAGTTCTTAGTTTCTGTTATTAAGTTTTGTAAATAAGTGATTTTTCTCCTTCACTGATGTGCACTGAAAAGGCACTGATAGGGCTACACTGATCATCAGGGCACTGATGATCAGTGTAGATATCCCCCTGAGAAATACCGCTTACTGACTCTCCTCAGCTTGAAGAGAAGACTGCCGATAACCAGCATTTTCTATTTATACTGTGATCAGCTGTGACTGAACACAGCTGATCACATGGTAAAAGGGGGCTCAGATTGGGCCTTTGCTTGGACACGTGATCAGTTGTGTCCAAAGGACACAGCAATAACAGATCGTGCGTGGGGGTTGTGGTTCTGGGAGGATGTCCATGGAAGCCCTCCCAGAACTAACCGACTGTGCTATAGCTGTCTTTTGGCTGTAGCGCGGTAGGGAAGTTGTTAATATTGTTCATTTTGTTGCGTTTTTGGTTCTATAGACTTCAATGGAACTGCAGAAAAGCATGTACTGTGTTTTGACACATTTTTGGTGCGTTTTAAATCTGCCTAGTAGAAAAAAAAAAAGATGCAAAACACGTCAAAAAACGCAAATGCAAAACGCAATGCAGAAATGGCTCAAACACAAACTGCATAGGTGTGAACCTAACCTTTGAGGGGAATTTTCCTTACTTTGTAGAGATTTACTTTACTCCATGACAGCTATGCAAGTTTACTAGACTGCATCTATGGAGGAACAGTGTAGCCACCTGTCTGCATTTCATTCAGGAAAAAAAAAAAAAAAAAAGTTTTCTGCGCCATTTTTTGAACCTGCAACCTCTGGTAAATGGCTTTTGCATCATGCAATTTCCCAGCATTTGCAGCACCTGAAATGACTGCCAGCCTAAAGTGTCTGTAAAGAGCAGTGCGTTTTGGCTGTCATTCCAATATCAATAGCATAGGTCTGCAAAAACTTTTTTTCAAGAGCTGTTTTGGTTATTCCACGTAATCTTTGTTTTTTGGTGCCCTGAATCCGAAAATGACCTCCATTTTGTCATAGGACATCACGTTTCCTGACAATTTAGGTAACTATGTTAATTAAGGCAATACCTCAAAATAAATGGAAATAGACTTATAAAATTAAAGTATTATTACAATTTTTTCATGAAAATCCTTTTTTGAACTGAAATGAGCTCACCTACACACACTAAACTTGATTCTTCTTCGCTGTGAGGCTCCTCTTGGTGCATTTACGCTTGTGAGTAGCATCTGGAATGTCTCTCTGAAGCATCCAACAGTAGTCTACCATCATTGTAATGCTCCATTTTCCATGGTATCTCCTTTCCATCTCTTTAATGTCTTGGTGGAATCGTTCTTTCAAACTCATCAGGCAACCTAAAGCTTGAAATGCTTTCAGCATTCGTCCGATCTTTTTGTAGTGAGGATCTTTGTTATTGCCTAAAAATTTCTGTACGACTTCTTTAAATGCAATCCACCCTTCTTTTTGAGGATCCGTCATGGTATTGACAAACTCTTGATCAACTATAAGCCTTCTAATGTCTGGTCCAACGAACACGCCTTCCTTCAATTTTGCCTCAGACAGGCCTGGAAACTTGGTGACCAAGTATTTGAAGCATTCTCCATCTCTTGGAAGTGATTTTACGAATTGCTTCATCAATCCCAATTGTATGTGGAGAGGTGGTAGAATAACTTTATGGGAAGGTACCAAAGTTTCTCGGAGGACATTTTTTTCACTGACTCTCAGCACCCTCGGCTGCCAACTCTTCTTGGTCCAGTGATTTTGTTGGTCTCAATTGTCCCATAGACACAGAAAACAAGGGTATTTGGTATCCCACCCACTGGATTCTTCAGGAAAGATTAACCCCTTCTACCATTAGAAGCACAGACTCAGGGCTGAGGCTTACACATGCAGCTGAGTATCCCAGTAGTAAGACATGTCACTCAGAGCAGCACTTGTATTCACCCCCTTTGCAGGGGGGGAGGGGCAGAGATTGTTTACCTGCAAATAGCAACAAAGGGCCAGAAGAGAACTAGGGAAATAGATTTTTTTTTCCCCTAAAACTTGTTTAACTTATGTATATATTGCTGATCATCAGATTTACAGTGCTAGATTTTTTTTTACATAACTCGGACAACCCCTTTAAGTTTTTTTGGGCATTTTATATCTTAAGTGCACTTATATGAATTAATTAAAAGTAATTTGGACTTTAAATTTGGTTAAAAACCCATAATATAAAAAAAATATCAAAAATTAAAATTTTTTAATAACTTTGAAGACAATTTTGCATTTTGTGGCAAATCATGACGTCTAGGAGTTTTTTCAATATTTTGTTTTCAGCACACCAAAATACATGGAAATTAGATGAAAATAATCAAACAGCTTTTTAAATCGCAGACCTGTGTAGTGTGAACCTCGCCTAAATTCACAGTTTGTAAAAATAAGTGGGGCGTACAATTGAAATCTAGGGGACACGACCAGCCCCAGCAATTCCCCCCCGATACAGCCATACAGCACTTACTTGCCTGGTTCTATGTGGAGTCCCTACATTCACAGTGCTCTTTAAGAAAAAAAACAGCATTCCTGCCATCCCTTTAGCTATTCCTGATCCTGTATTCTCTGTGCCGGGTGCTGTGGATTCTATGCATATATTTGGCATCCCTCCATGCAGGTCTGTGCTGGCTTGTCCCTGCCGGTCGCCATGGCTTCTATTCTTGCACGGTGTACCTCCAGGTATGCCCGGGCCACATGCTGAACCCTCCTGGGCTGCACGCGGCCTGCAGTTTGGACACCCAAGCCTTACATAAAATGAAAAGTTCACCATTGTAAGTACTCCTGTTAATGTGGAGCTAAAGGCACAACACTTACCTCCTCTGCTACTCTCAGACATCCATGTGCCAGCATCTTCTGAGAGCTGATCTTCGGCTGCCTTTATTGGCCTACATGGGATGATGTAACTCCTGGAAATGTGCAGGAACCAGTCATTCCTGGGAAATGGACTGTGCTGGTGATGTAAACTGAACTTCACATGTGCAGTCATTCACAGGATCTGTGGCAGCAGTAGGGCAGTGATGTCACCACACAGAGTCCACTGTTTACTTCCTCCGGCACCAGCTTCCTGCACAGCCAATTTTACATGTTGTGCTGTCCAAATGTAGACCATTTGTGGTTGAGGCCATGCACCTGACCTTATATAACCTGTCAAAAACCAGCTGTGTGCTGTAGTCTGTACAGCCTCTGCATGTCCATTCAATAACACATGCTGCCTGAAAACTGCTTCTGTGCCCTCACCAAACATTCCAAGAGATCATCCTAATCCAAGATATATAAACTACACCACCACAGTAGTTACAATTACAAACGCAGACTGGTTTCAGTCTCTTAAAAATCCTCTCAGCACACCACTGACTGCGCTTCTTTCTTAACTTCCGGTTCATGGATATGAGTGGTAAGTGTACACCGATCAGCCAGAACATTTTGACCACTCACAGGTAACATGAAGGACATTATCTCCTTTCATCTGAAAGTGGGTGGGATATATAAAGCAGTAAGTGAACATGTTGTCCCTGAAGCTGATGTGTTGAAAACAGAAATAATGGGCAGGTTGAAGGATTTGAGTGACTTTGACAAGGACCAAATTAAAATGGCTAGATGTCTGGGTCAGAGCATCTCCAAAACTGCAGCTCTTGTTCCCAGTCTGCAGTGGCCAGGACCCACCAAAAGTGGTCCAAGGAAGGAAAACTAGTAAGCCAGCGACAGGGTCAAGGGCAGCTCATTGATGGACATGGGGAGTGAAGGCTGGTCTGTGAAAGGAAGGTGTCAGAGTGCACTGCAGTTTGTTGTGTAGGGGTGTGAAGCTGCAGAATCGTCAGGGTGCCCATGGTAGCCTGTGTTCACAGCCAAAAGCACCAGAACTGGACCATGGAACAATGGAAGAAGGTGGTCTGCTCTGATGAATCACACTTTCTTCTGCATCATGTGGATGGCTGGGTGTGTGTCTTACCTGGGGAACAGATTGCACCATGTCCACTATTGGAAAGAAGGCAAGCCTGTGGAGGCCTCAGGGATGCTTTGACCAGTTATGGTGGGTGGTTAGAAAGTTAAGGCTGGGCCAGTGTTTGCACTGTGCATGTATCTCCATGTTCCTTCATTCAGGTCAATCACTGACACTGTGCTGTATGGACAACGATCGTATGAACGAGCATATTCACTGTGCGCCTCAATCACTGGCAAGCATGTAGACGGAGACGGAGTAGAGGCAAAAGGGGGTTGGGGGGTGAGTTGTACATTCGCATACAGTGGGACCATGGAGAGCCAATGTATCCACCATCAGAATGGAAGCTGGAGCAAGGGAAACTTAGCTTTATTAATGTGCTGTATGATGCTGTCCTCACAGGGGACACCGAGGACCAATCCTGAGCAATGTCCCCTCACAGGGGACACCGAGGACCAATCCTGAGCAATGTCCCCTCACAGGGGACACCGAGGACCAATCCTGAGCAATGTCCCCTCACAGGGGACACCGAGGACCAATCCTGAGCAATGTCCCCTCACAGGGGACACCGAGGACCAAACCTGAGCAATGTCCCCTCACAGGGGACACCGAGGACCAATCCTGAGCAATGTCCCCTCACAGGGGACACCGAGGACCAAACCTGAGCAATGTCCCCTCACAGGGGACACCGAGGACCAATCCTGAGCAATGTCCCCTCACAGGGGACACCGAGGACCAATCCTGAGCAATGTCCCCTCACAGGGGACACCGAGGACCAAACCTGAGCAATGTCCCCTCACAGGGGACACCGAGGACCAATCCTGAGCAATGTCCCCTCACAGGGGACAGCGAGGACCAATCCTGAGCAATGTCCCCTCACAGGGGACACCGAGGACCAATCCTGAGCAATGTCCCCTCACAGGGGACACCGAGGACCAAACCTGAGCAATGTCCCCTCACAGGGGACACCGAGGACCAATCCTGAGCAATGTCCCCTCACAGGGGACAGCGAGGACCAATCCTGAGCAATGTCCCCTCACAGGGGACAGCGAGGACCAATCCTGAGCAATGTCCCCTCACAGGAGACACCGAGGACCAATCCTGAGCAATGTCCCCTCACAGGGGACACCGAGGACCAATCCTGAGCAATGTCCCCTCACAGGGGACACCGAGGACCAAACCTGAGCAATGTCCCCTCACAGGGGACACCGAGGACCAATCCTGAGCAATGTCCCCTCACAGGGGACAGCGAGGACCAATCCTGAGCAATGTCCCCTCACAGGGGACAGCGAGGACCAATCCTGAGCAATGTCCCCTCACAGGAGACACCGAGGACCAAACCTGAGGGTAAAAAAAGAAGTTTTTAGTTGTGGGTTTGGTGACACTTTAACCCCCAACTACTCCATCCCAAACTGAAGAAAACCAAGCTGTGAGTACACTGTACGGGGTAGGCAGCCACTGAGCTCAGTGTAGGAAGGCGCTCGGTCCTGGTGTGTGTAGTTTGTGCAGTAGGTCTCCATGTGACTCCCCGCCGCTCCTCACTGGCTCCCAGCCTGCACTGCGCACAGCCACCAGATGTCAACACTATCAATATAACAAGACCAGCCCTAACCCTTCCCGCTCCCGGCCCTCACCTCTCTCCGGTCACTCCGGGTCCAGATCACTTTATTCGGAAGTAGCTTTTCCTCACCACGTGACCCCCTTTCTCCCCACCCCTCCTAGAAGCCGGTGTCCGCGTGGTCCTCCATCTCCTGGGTACAGCGGGGTGTCGTCGTGTAGTCCAGCGCCCTCTGTCTGGCGGGAGGGGAATAGAGTCGAGACAGCGAGAGTAACTGTGAGGGATGAGCAGAGGAGCGCAGGGAGTGAGGAGACGGACAGCTGCTGCCAGGTACTCTTCTCCGTCCACACCGACCTCTCCTCCGGTCTCCTGTCATGTCTGTGTCCTCTCTGTCCCGACTGTGTCCTGTCTGTGCTGTGCGTGATATGTCTGTCCCATCCGACACCAATCAACAAGTTCTCACTCAGGGATCTCCTCCTCACACCGAGAACCAACTGACTCTCACTCCACATACACTGACACCACATACACTGTACACTGACACCACATACACTGACACCACATACACTGTACACTGACACCACATACATTGTACACTGACTCCACATACACTGACACCACATACATTGTACACTGACACCACATACATTGTACACTGACACCACATACATTGTACACTGACACCACATACATTGTACACTGACTCCACATACACTGACACCACATACATTGTACACTGACTCCACATACACTGACACCACATACATTGTACACTGACACCACATACATTGTACACTGACACCACATACATTGTACACTGACACCACATACATTGTACACTGACTCCACATACACTGACACAACATACATTGTACACTGACTCCACATACACTGACACCACATACATTGTACACTGACTCCACATACACTGACACCACGTATTCTGTACACTGACTCCACATACACTGACACCACGTATTCTGTACACTGACTCCACATACACTGACTCCACATACACTGACACCACGTATTCTGTACACTGACTCCACATACACTGACTCCACATACACTGACACCACGTATTCTGTACACTGACTCCACATACACTGACACCACGTATTCTGTACACTGACTCCACATACACTGACACCACGTATTCTGTACACTGACTCCACATACACTGACTCCACATACACTGACACCACGTATTCTGTACACTGACTCCACATACACTTACTCCACGTAATCTGTACACTGACTCCACATACACTGACTCCACGTACACTGACACCACATACACTGACTCCACGTACACTGACACCACGTACACTGTACACTGACTCCACATACACTGACTCCACGTACACTGACTCCACGTACACTGTACACTGACACCACATACACTGACTCCACGTACACTGACTCCACGTACACTGTACACTGACACCACATACACTGACTCCACGTACACTGACTCCACGTACACTGTACACTGACTCCACATACACTGACTCCACGTACTCTGTACACTGACACCACATACACTGACTCCACGTACACTGTACACTGACACCACATACACTGACTCCACGTACACTGTACACTGACACCACGTACACTGTGCACTGACCCCACATACACTGACTCCACGTACACTGTACACTGACACCACATACACTGACTCCACGTACACTGACACCACGTACACTGTACACTGACACCACATACACTGACTCCACGTACACTGTACACTGACTCCACGTACTCTGTACACTGACTCTACGTACTCTGTACACTGGCTCGACATACACTGACACCACACACACTGTACACTGACTCCACACACACTGTACACTGACTCCACATACACTGACTCCACCTACTCTGACTCCACGTACTCTGTACACTGACACCACATACACTGACTCCACGTACACTGACACCACGTACACTGTACACTGACTCCACATACACTGACTCCACGTACACTGACTCCACGTACACTGTACACTGACACCACATACACTGACTCCACGTACACTGACTCCACGTACACTGTACACTGACACCACATACACTGACTCCACGTACACTGACTCCACGTACACTGTACACTGACTCCACATACACTGACTCCACGTACTCTGTACACTGACACCACATACACTGACTCCACGTACACTGTACACTGACACCACATACACTGACTCCACGTACACTGTACACTGACACCACGTACACTGTGCACTGACCCCACATACACTGACTCCACGTACACTGTACACTGACACCACATACACTGACTCCACGTACACTGACACCACGTACACTGTACACTGACACCACATACACTGACTCCACGTACACTGTACACTGACTCCACGTACTCTGTACACTGACTCTACGTACTCTGTACACTGGCTCGACATACACTGACACCACACACACTGTACACTGACTCCACACACACTGTACACTGACTCCACATACACTGACTCCACCTACTCTGACTCCACGTACTCTGTACACTGAGCCCACATACACTGAGTCCACATACACTGACACCACATACTCTGTACACTGACTTCACATACACTGACTCCACGTACACTGTACACTGACTTCACATACACTGACTCCACATACACTGACACCACGTACTCTGTACACTGACTCCACATACACTGTACACTGACTCCACATACACTGACTCCACATACACTGTACACTGACTCCACATACACTGACACCATGTACTCTGTACACTGACTCCACGTACTCTGTACACTGACTCCACATACACTGACACAACGTACTCTGTACACTGACTCCACATACACTGACACAACGTACTCTGTACACTGACTCCACGTACTCTGACTTCACGTACACTGTACACTGACTCCATGTACACTGACTCCACGTACTCTGTACACTGACTCCACATACACTTACTCCGCGTACTCTGTACACTGACTCCACATACACTGACTCCACGTACACTGTACACTGACTCCACATACACTGACTCCACATACACTGTACACTGACTCCACATACACTGACTCCACGTACACTGTACACTGACTCCACATACACTGACTCCACATACACTGTACACTGACTCCACATACACTGACTCCACATACACTGACTCCACATACACTGTACACTGACTCCACATACACTGACTCCACATACACTGACTCCATATACACTGTACACTGACTCCACATACACTGACTCCACATACACTGTACACTGACTCCACATACACTGACTCCACGTACACTGTACACTGACTCCACATACACTGACTCCACATACACTGTACACTGACTCCACATACACTGACTCCACATACACTGACTCCACATACACTGACTCCACGTACACTGTACACTGACTCCACATACTCTGTACACTTGACTCCACTGAGAAATGAACTTCTGTCATGTTTCAGAGTGCTAGTGTAGTGTCAAGAGTATTGATATCAGTGGAATTATAGTAAAGTATTATTGACAGTGTAGTATCAGTGCAGTTCCAGAGTATCCGTATAAAGCCAGTGTAATGGCAGGTATGTTAGGATATCATCAGTGTACTGTCAATGTGATATCAGTGTGATGTCAATGTGATATCAGTGTACTATCAATGTGATGTCAGTGTGATGTCAATGTGATATCAGTGTGATGCCAATGTGATATCAGTGTGATGCCAATGTGATATCAGTGTGATGTCAGTGTAATATCAGTGTACTGTCAATGTGATGTCAGTGCGATGTCAGTGTAATATCAGTGTGATGTCAATGTGATGTCAATGTGATGTCAATGTGATATCAGTGTGATGTCAATGTAGTGTTAATGTGATATCAGTGTGATGTCAATGTAGTGTTAATGTGATATCAGTGTGATGTCAATGTAGTGTTAATGTGATATCAGTGTGATGTCAGTGTAGTGTCAATGTGATGTCACTGTGGTGTCAATGCTGACACCACAGTGTAGATTTAAAAACCAGATTTAATTAGATTTAAAAACCAGAATTGTTTTTAAATGTAATTACCGGCTTTTTCTTTCCCTTCACTATAGCTCCAAGAAGGAGCTGTCATTCTCCCCACTGCTAAGGGAAACTAAGGGGCGGGGTCACTGGGTAATGCCACTGGGTGACCCTGCCCTTTCCTTCAGCTTTCACACTACAGTACATTACCCAGTGACCCCACCCCTTAGTTTCTTTAGCTGCAGGGAGAATGACAGCTCCTTCTTGGAGCTATAGTGAAGGGAAAGAAAAAGCCAGTAATTACATCTAAAAACTGGCAGTGACATATAGGGGCAGCCAGTGAGGGAGCCTGAGTATATACACTGCTCCCTCACTGTATACACTGTTCCCTCGCCATATACACTGCTCCTGTCCTGTCCCCTACTTGCACACGCTGCCCCCCATCCGCTCCCCCTTACAAAGAGGTTCTGTCAGTCATATGCTATCACATAGGGGACTAATGGTCTCAATTGGAGGTGAGTGCATGAGTGAATAAGTGGTGGGAGTCACTGCATTTTTAACCAAGCCACATAGAGGTAGAATTTTTGAAGAATAAAAAGTCACATTCAAAAGAAAAATAATAAATAAGATTAGGAACTTGACCATTCACACTTATATTGAAGATGTGTGCACTTTGTTTATGCAATTTTATTGATGGTTTAAATGTATTTATGTTTATCATTTATGAGCATACACTAATGTGAGGATATTGGTGTAAGCACATCAGAATTAATATACTTTTTTTAGTTTTGGCACATGCAAGAACACAATCATTTGTTTGTAACCACCTTAATATTGACATAATTTTACATAGAGGGAACACTATCATTTATAAAGGGTATCATGGGATTGTTATCATATTAGTTAAATACCTTGCAGTGTCTACTTTCTTTTTCTTTGTACTCCTCACCTTCGTGACTCCATAGAGTTTTGAAGCCATCCGTTCCAAAAACATTTATCTTGGAATCATCACTCCAGAGTACAGAGTTCCAGTAGTCTTCTTCTTTTCCAGCATGGGCCCTGGCAATTTTTAAGTGGGCTTTCTTGTGCATGAACTTTATGAGAACCTTTCTTCTTGGACGATACCCATGCATGCCATTCCTCTGCAGTGTACCCCATATTGTGTCACGGGAAACAATCACCCCAGTTTGGCTTTCTACTTTTTTAGCTTAACTTGCATGGCGATTTTCTTCAACCTTTCTCATTAGAAGACGTTCCTGTCGAGGTTTTAACTTCAGTGGACGGCCTGGACGTCTCTGTGAAATGGTTGCAGTTCCATCTTTGTTAAATTTTTGTATCACTTTTGCTACAGTATTCTGACTGATAAGTAAAGCTTTGCTGATCTTCTTGTTGCCTTCACCTTTCTAGTGTAAATAAAATATTTTCTTTCTCAGGGCTTGTGACATTTCTCTTCCATGTGGTGCCATTGCTGACAGCATAAAATGGAAAGGGGTTTTCTTTAAGTAACTCCCTTTTATAAACAGCTGTCTGCTGGCCACATGTTTAATGAATATTTAGACTCCCCTCTAGTTGAATTCTTGCTATTTAGGATTTTGTTGTCTAAAATTTAGCTTTGCTCCTAAGACTTTCATTGAGGTGTATTCATTTTTCAAACATGGTCTTGAATTAATGTGTTAGGAAAAATAACTTAATGTAAAAATAGCAGCACTAATATCTAATATGAGAATATAGTACTAAAGAATTGATATAAATGTGTAAATCAATCAATCAATAGTGCAATAAAAAAACTAAAACTAAAAAGTGAAGCAAACATAGCAAAACGTCCACCATAAATAATGTTAAAAGTCTATAGTCCCCTTCTCACACCAAGTGACAGAAAATTTTTCAGTGTGCATGTAGCAATCAGCCACTCCATTTTCAAACACCTTGTGTCCAGATAGATCACCCCCTATTCATTGCCACTCACTGAATAGTATGGCTTATCTGTAACTGATCAGCAAATACGCTTGTGAATTACTCCTCTCTCATATCAGCTTTATCAACCGACCACAGTACATCAATACAGCAAAAGGGGTGTGTCACGGAGTGCCAGTGCCTCTCCCATCCCCCGCCATATCCCTCCACCCCTCCCTTCCCCCTTGCACATTCCGATGTCCCTGTAGCTTCCATTAGCAGTGCTGGGCCTGCCATTGCCGAGGCAACCTAGCAGCGTCCCACATGGTTTTTTAAAGGACTTGCACAGGAAGCAGCCCTCCTCTTTGTTCCTGTGCACACTGCTGGAATCATCTTGCTCCCTCCGCTGAATGTCTCAGGGTGGGAGTCTCCGCAGCTCTGCATGAGCCCCTCTTCCAAGGTCAGACCCTGTGGCCATGCTACCCCCACTGCTGTTCCTGGCCGCTGTGAGGGCCCCTGCCTGCTGGTCACTGGGCCCTGGAGAAGCCGGCCGCTGGGAGAGCCCCTGCCTTCTGATCGCTGGGCCTCTGGAGAAGCTGGCCGCTGTAAGGGCCCATGCTGCTGATCGCTGGGCCCCTGGAGAAGCTGGCTGCTGTGAGGGCCCCTGCCTGCTGGTCGCTGGGCCCCTGGAGGAGCCGGCCGCTGTGAGGGCTCCTGCTGCTGATCGCTAGGCCCCTGGAGGAGCCGGCTGCTGTGAGGGTCCCTGGAAGCCGCCTGCTGCTGAGCATCTGCAAGTCGCCTACTGTGAGTGTCCCTAGAAGCAATGAACTGATCGTGGTGTGCGCACAGACTACCCGTGTCCTGAACTGTCCCTGTTGTGTGCACCGACCTCCCCCATGTCCTGAACTGTCCTTGTTGTGCGCCCAGACTACCCGTGTCCTGAACTGTCCCTGCTGTGCGCACCGGCCACCCGTGTTTTGAACTGTCCCTGCTATGTGCACTGACCACCCTTGTCCTGAGCTGGCCCTGTTGTGCGCACAGACCACCTGGGTTGTGAACTGCCCTACTACATGCCTAGACTACCCTTACTTGAACTGCCCCATGACGTGCCCGGAGTATAGCTACCTGTGATGCCCCTGAGTGCTTGAGCCATCGCTACCCCTTGAGTCCCCGTGAACCCAATGTCCCTAGAAAGCTGGGTGGGAGCTGTGCTAGGCCAGACTCCACAGCTAGAGTCCCGTTGAGTCCCCGAGACCCCTGCCCAGGGGTAGGTTTCCCGAGTCTCCAATCCGCTGTCCAGTCACGGAGGGAGCTCGGCTGAGGCCCCAAGCCTAGGGGGGAGATTGCCTGCCTGTTGCCCGAGACCTCTGCCCAGGGGTAGGTTGCCCGACTGTTGCCCGAGTCTCCAATCCGCTGTCCAGTCACGGAGGGAGCTCGGCTGAGGCCCCTAGCCTAGGGGGGAGATTGCCTGCCTGTTGCCCGAGACCCCTGCCCAGGGGTAGGTTGCCTGCCTGTTGCCCGAGACTCCAATCCACTGTGCAGTCACAGAGGGAGCTCGGCTGAGGCCCCAAGCCTAGGGGGGAGATTGCCTGTCTGTTGCCCGAGACCCCTGACCAGGGGTAGGTTGCTCGCCAGTTGCCAGAGACTCCAATCCGCTGTCCAGTCACGGAGGGAGCTCGGCTGAGGCTCCAAGCCTAGGGGGGAGATCGCCTGCCTGCTGCCCGAGACCCCAGTCCAGGGGTGGGTTGCCTGCCTGTCGCCGAAGACCCCCTGTGCCTGGAATCATCCCTAGTTTGCGCACACATCACCCTCCCTGCCATTTCCCCATTGAGTGTCTGTCATTTTGTTGTTTCAATAAAGCTTTGTGTGTTCCCCATCTTCTCCGTGTTCTCTGTCCTGCCTACGCTTCCGTTACAGGGTGGTTCAATTCCTATTGCCTGATGCCCGAGACATGCAGTTCCAGGCGCCGGGCAGGTGGTTCTTTTATACATTTAACCCTCCAGTGGGCAAGATCAAGGGATTGTCGGCAACTCACACAATCGTATCTCTATTTAGGTTCTGAAGATAGTGCAAGACGGCTGCTGAAGATCCAAGCTCCGCACCACCCAATGCTCCGGTGCTTGCCCGACGAGTTAGTCTACCCTCTGGATGCCTAAGGGCAAAAAGTCCTCATGCAGTTCCTGGCTGGTATCACATCCTTAACTTGGCCCAGCAGTCTCCCAGGTTGGTGCCGACTCGCTTTGCCGGCAGACATAGCATGTGCCTCGGTGCCTCACTCCACCGATGCAGCACAAAACCAGATGGTTGCTAGCTCCTTTCCTATCCGTACTCCTGCACTTTTGGGGCGATCCTCCCCCCACAGCCTCGGAGTCCTCTATGGCTTCAATTCTTATCACCTTGACTGATGATGGGGATCTCCTCGACATTCTCCGCTCCTTCCCTTCCCGATTGGATGACATGGCACAGAGAATTGAGAGTGCCTTTTGGCCATTAGTTGGGACCCTTACCTGTTATACGGTGTCACTGTTGCTATGCTGCCCTTTTCTTTGCCCTGGAGGTTACAGTGAAATTTTTGCAGTGTGATTTGCCTGTCCAGGATCCTCCAGTTCTGTCACCCTGATCCCTCTTTCCTCTAGCTTCCCTTCTTTTACCCCTCTCCCCCTACCCATACCTGACCCCTGTCCTGTCCCTTTACCATCCTTTGCCCCCCACCAACCCCTAACCTTTTATCCTTTCCTCATTCATCCCAGTGTGGTCATTATGTTTGCAATCTTTGCTGTTCTGGGATTGGGAGGAGACGTGGGGGGTGGTAGGGGTTTACCCCCTCCGCCGTGTATAGCATTTAATGCTGATTGTGCCTGATATTGGTATGCCTGACAACCTTCACTCCACTGCTGCTCTGTGCTCTGTTCCAGTACAGCTCCTGGGTGCTGGTTCCTAGGCGACTACAGCATGAGTGCTTGGCCTGTGGCCCTTTGGCTGCTGCGGGTCTGGGTGTTGCCTCTGCCTTTGGAAGTCATGCTTGTGATTGTCTGCCTTCTGGGGCATGTGGCAGTTGGGGGCTGCGGGTTGGGCACCGATGGACTACAGCCTCTCCACTAAGGGAGTGTGTTGCTGGGGGTTGCTTTATACGGCTGGTTTACTGTCACCAGGGGATCTGCTCAAGACCCAGTTCCCATGACTCTTCCCCTTGCTTCTATTAGGTTTTTCCTGAGGCGGCACTGGGGTAGGAGTCGTGGGTTCCTAGGAAGATTTATGTTACTTCCCCTGTTTTTTTCAGGAAATAGGTGTTCATGCTGCACTTTTTCTAAGTTGTTAGTTGCCAATAGAGGGCCACTCTTAGGCTTTGGATCTGTCTCTTACCTAGTGGTCCAGGACTTTAGATAATGTATTTGTTTTATTGTCTTTCCATGGGCACTTCATTTCCGTGCTATGGTTATTTGGATGTCTGGCTGATGGTGAGCTTTTTCTGCTAGTAGGTGATGTGACCATTGCATTTTCGTCTCTTGTGACACATTACCGTGGGAAACTCTCCCTGTCCAGTGGTTTGCGTTCATCTCAGTAGCTACGTCCAACAGACTTTTTGCTTTACTTACTTCATACCTGTGTTCACTAGAACTGAAAGACCTCTCCGCCCATCCTCCTCTTCTCTGGGTGGAGGATCTGAACTCATTTTTTTGGGGGGCGAATGGGATCCTTTCTTGTAGCCTTTTAGTCACACAGTGTTTTGCCTTAATGTGTCATAGTGTTATGCCTTTATGGGGTTATGGGGAGTAATACCTCTTCAGTACTACTGATCACCTGCTTTATCACTCTCCAGGGACCATATTGTACTGGCCTGTCGGAACAAGGGCCTGGTTTGCCCATTCCCTCCCATCCCCGGGGATATCCAATTACAGTTTTTATGCCCAGGCGCTGTGAACTTTAGCTGCATAATTTCCAAACTCCACCTTCCACCATTACCCACATAGGCGTGTCCTCCTCTTTGGTGGGATTGGACATATTTTGTACTTCTTTGTCACAGGGGGACTAGCTTGCCATAAAGCCCCTTTTGTTTTTAAAAGCCCCAGACATTCCTAAAAGCACCTCTGCCTAATAAAAAACATAAACCCTTCTTGTTATCAGTAATGCCCTTATTTTAGATACAGTTTTGGTTAAAAGAATTTTTTTTATCAGGACAAGTAGATTGTCATGAGGGACAAGTACATTGGGACCCCAATTTAGTCCCTTAGACAAGTCCTTTTTTTTTTTACAAATTTCCACATCCCTGTTGAATGCTTGTATATTTGAAAACATTTTAAAAGTACACAAATACCTTCACAAGCATAATTCATATATTAAGAACATTTTTATTGTTTTAGGGTTGATTTATTAATAGAAAATGGCATGCTAAATGAATTTTCATTTATCTTTGTAAAGATGAAAGGTGAAAATTCAGAGGAAAAAACACCCAATCATGAGTGAAGTTGTGCTGAATTCAATTATCTAATCGTGTGCACGCAAAATTCTTGTTTTTTTATTACCTTTCAATTGCTTTGCAAAGTAATTCTTCACTTTTACCTTATTCATCAAGATATGTTAATAGTTATTTTGCAAAGAGAAAATGTACTTTGAATGTGAACAAGCTTTAGTAAATCATGATCATTGTGCATTTTCATTGGTCTTTGCAGCTGTGTGTCTTCTGATTCTTTAACTGAATCTCCACAATGATTTTTGCATATGTGGTCTTGTGATTACAGTTGTTAAACTGGAACTTTAATGAAAAAACAAGCAGGCAGTTTACTACAAAAGGGACATGACATGTCTCTTCTACATTAAAGTGTTCTTACCTGCCTGTTCTCGCTGTACAGTGAGTTGCACATGCAGACCTCAATGTACAATTTCGGTATCTGCCGAAATGAATGAATGAGCGATGTCATCTTGGCCTGGCCAGTCAAAACAGATAGAGATCAGAACCTGGAAGAAGACCGGCTGAAGATGTCAGCAGCTGGCAAGAAGCTCCTGGACACTCCATTGCTGGAGTGGAGGTAAGTATATTTCCTATTTAAGTATCAATTAAAAACTGACTACAAAAATATTGAAATACCCAGTCATCACCATTTGCCCACCTCATCATATGTAACTGCCTGATACCCATCTTATCCATTTTCCGCCTCACTCACTTTTACTGTGGGCGGGCGGTACAGCCATTCTCAGCAACATAAATATACATTGCCTGGCACATGCGCACTGACACGCCCTTTGGGGCCCCCCACAGCACACCGTTCCTGCGTCCAGTCCGGTGGACACAGTGGATCTTGGTTACCGGTACCTAGCCACTTTGAATTTTAATTCCTAACAGCTGTGCTTACTCTAGTGGTGCTGTGATTTTTCCACAGCTATCATATGGTACCTGGGCAAGTCACAGCACCCTATACCATGTGATAGCTGTGGGTCAATCATGACATCATTAGAGTAAGCGCAGCTGTTATGAATGAAATTCATTCTTGGCAGTTCAAACAATTGCTTGTTACAGTGATCATTACTATAACAGATATCACAGCGCAACCCCCACTCCCAGATCACTCTCTTCAGAGTAGTACAGTGTCACTATGTAGACACTGAACAATTCTGATAACAGTAAGCAAAAAAAAATGTAAAAGAAAAAAATGTTATAACAAAAAAGTAAATTAAAATTTTATACAAAATTATTCAAAATTACAACTTCAAAAAACTTGCTATGTCTCTTACTAAATGCCTCAGACTACCTACTTTCCAAAGAAGGGTCATTTGGGGAATAGTTGTACTGTCATGACATTTTAGGGCCTCAAGAAATGATATAGGTTGTCAGTACATCAGGACTGATCAATTTTCAAATCTGTATACCATAGTTTGTAGATGCTATAACTTTCACACAAACCAATTAATATACACTTATTGGGATTTTTTTTTTTTACCATAGACATGTATCAGTATAGATTTTGGCCTACACTTATGAAGAAATT
Organism: Staurois parvus; assembly: GCF_062004578.1. Lineage (NCBI taxonomy): Eukaryota > Metazoa > Chordata > Amphibia > Anura > Ranidae > Staurois > Staurois parvus. The sequence goes on from NW_028318511.1 coordinate 6,229,807, forward strand.
TGATTTTATTGGATATGTTTTAGAACAGCAAGTAGGAAATATTAGTGTAAACCTCCTGCGCTATGAAGTAGAAAAAATAAATAAATAATACTGATACAGCTGCTAACACCCACAACTACATACCTATAAGTGAATAGTGCTAAAAATATATATAATGGTGTAGCGCTAATACATAAAAAAAGTATATATAAATAAATAATAATCAAATAATAATAATAAAAAAACGTAAATAGTGACACATAAATATAGTGACCTGATCCTCTCTGGGATCTTACAGTGACATAAAAAACGTGAAAAGAAAACCGTGGTCCTAATTGGACCCAATGTAGTGAACACACACACAAAGTACTATCAAATTACCCAAATCCCTAATTGGGATCAATGGCTAAACACAGCCTAAAAACCAAACAAACAGGTGACACATAAAAGTGAATCCCTGCACAGGGGGATAAACCTCCTATATAAAGTGACTTGTGCTTAGTGAAAAAATTCAAAGAACTCAAAAATAATGCACGTAAAACCACAAAATGCATGAAAATCACAACAATCACCCCCACTGAATATCGCTTAAAAATAATAAAAAAAAAATGCTTTAAAAATGATAGTATAGTGAAATATACTTATAAACAAAAAACCAAACAATTATAAAAGTCCAAAACGATGTGCATATATGCCAAGTGTTCCACTAATTCTTCCAAAACATGCAGGTGGTGCAGTGGATGTGCATTACAGCACTGGTGATAAATTAAAAAATGGCTGAATTGCCTCCTCACCTCCTTACCGTGACCCAATAGGCCAAGATGCTTTTGGGATCACAACTGTATCCTCCACGAACAGATTCCCCTCTGTGGTATCCTTCCAAATAGTAGTAAAGGCCACTTCAGTATTATGCGTATAGCATCTCAGATCACCTTCAGGTTCCCTTCAGATGTACGTAACTGTAATATAGCTAACTCTCATATGGATCATAGTAATGACATGAAAAAGAGATCCTCCATAGTGTAATACCATTTATTAAAAATATAAAGACATAGTATTGCCAATTGCCCACTCACTGGTATCAGCAGATAATAAGCATTTCAACCTCATGCTATGGGTGTAGTTTGCATGGGTTTGTTTGGAGTAGCAAGATGGCGTCCACGCCGGGAGTGCATCACCATGTGCCTACGCGTTTCGTCACGATTAACACGTGACTTCCTCAGGGTCCCACATCTCCCTTCTCCTCCTCGGAACCCCCACACCTCCCTTCTCCTCCTCAGACCACCCTACACCCCCCTCTCCTTCTCAAACCACCCCACACCTCCCTTCTCCTCCTCAGACCACCCTACACCTCCCTTCTCCTCCTCAAACCACCCCACACCTCCTTTCTCCTCAGACCTGCTTACCCTCTCTCTAGGTGGACATTTGTGCATTGCAGGAATGTGTACAAAATCAAATACGCTTCTGAAATGCACAAAAACACACAGCTCTTTTACAAGCATGCTGTGGTGCTATTATTTCCTAATGGCACCCACACACCTTGCTTTTGCTCTCATTTGCATGCAATAAAATGCATGGTAGCAAAGTACCATGCATTTTGGTGTGGCATGATTTTTAAAAGAGCTTCTTTATGCATGTTTTGCACATAGGGCAGCACATTGCAATGAATAGGCTGCCAAATATGTGCCGCACAAAAACATGCACTCCGTCACAACTGCAAACGTGTGAATGAAGCCTTAGGGCTAGTTTACACTCCCTCTGAAGAACAGTTTGCATTGGATCACTTTTCAGAGGGCATGTGGCAGGCAGTGAGGATGCATTATGTCTCCTCACTGCCTGTTTTAACCCCCTAAAATCTGGCACCACTGTGCCAAAACTGCATGTTTTGGATGCTACTGCAACTCAGCCCCATTTAAGTACATGGGTCGTGTTCAGCGGGCAAAACTGCCTGTCAAACATGATGGGGGATAACCTTTGCCACATGTGTACATCCCCATACAGTCTTTGCAGCTTGGGAAGGGGAGAGGTAGTACAAACATGGCTCAAACTCCTCTTTTTACCACCCATCCCCCCAAGTGTAAACAAGGCCTTAGGGTTTGTTCACATGAGCAGACGGAGGGCAGTAAAAGCAAGCAGCTGAGCCCCATTTTTTTCTCCTCCCAACCACCCACTTGTACAAGGAGATGCGGCTACTCAGGGCTGTACACATGCCATGGCTTAATGGTTTGCTTCATAGCCATGGCAAACAGTAATGGAATGGGAGTCACACTGCAATTGTGTGCAACATGGTGTTCAGTGAGGTTAAAACAGGCAGACTGCCTATCAAACACCCTCTTAAAAGTGATCTGCCACAGATCATTATTCAGAAGGGCAGCAATCATAGTTGCACATCTAAATGAGCCCTTTCAGCCCTCCTTACTCCCTCAGAGTCCCCCCTAGATCCCTTTAGTTCTCTGCACACCTCAGGCCCACCTTTACTTCCCTCCTTCATCCCACTGACATTCCTCCTCAGACTGACACCAGAAATGCAGTGACAGTTTTTCCCAACTGACCCTGATGCAGCACCATTGTTCCTCTTAGCTACACCACTGACACAGAGTCGTTTTTTCTGTTCCAATTTCAGCCCCATATTTCTGCACTGATTTTAAACTCTTCAGTTTGCTGCAGGGAACCACAACAATTGGTACTATTTTGCACATGCCACAAACATTACATACATTTTGATCCATGTGTCGTTTTTAGCTCCTCCCTCTCCACTTAGTGGTGGTAGTGGTGGAGGGGAGCACAGTTTGCCATCTTTGCCCTGGGCGCTGGATGACCTTGTCCTAGCACTGCGTAGAATACACACCAGTTGCCTGAACATGCGGTAATGGCTGAACTGAGGGGGCTGGTAGTGTGCATGTACTATATATGTAATGAGGATATACAGGATGGGCCAAAAATAGGTATAAATTACCAATCAGATTATTAACATTTGATATTAATTTTTAATTATTTATAACTTTTTTTTTACTTTACAGGTGTTGAGAACTATGTATATGAGCAAAAGGAGGTTTACAGTATTGATTGGGTCATGTTTAGTCTCCTGAACCTGTCCCAGACACAGTGTCACTGTTTAGTCTCTTAGGTGCTGGAAATGACCTCCATCAATGTCACAACATCCCTGGATCCAACTCCGACACTGTAATGTACACTAACGCACACATTCCAGTTAGCATTGATGTTTCTAAATGTGAGCTTGTGAGATTAACTCCTTCAGTATGTCCACTTTGTGGGGCTTCTTCTAAAAAAATCTTATCCTTTACTAAGTCCCAGAAAAAGAAGTCCACAGGTATCGGGTCGGGTGAACGTGTCGGCCAGTCACTGCTAATCCAATGCTGTGAGAAGATGTTGCCAAGGTAACTTTGCAGCGACAAACCAAAGTGAGGAGGGGTCCCATTATTATATACAACAATGTAGAAGTAATGTATGCCTACTTTGGGCCCACCCTTTATTATTTTAGTTCCACTTTATGCCTTGAAATACATACGTGGAGAATAACCTACCTGCTCGGAACTTTATTTTGTTCATCCAAGCATTTCTGCAGTGCAGCAGTCTACTTCCTTTTGTTAGTGATTTCAGATTTTCCTGTTTTTAATGAAGGATGCGCATTCTGATGTAGGCTCCTTTTTAAATGGTATATTTACCCTTCTTGTGTAAAAAAACATAAACTGGACAGAATAGATTTTGGAAGCATGTCAATAAAATGAAAAAAAGCATTATAAATACAATTTTTGGCTCTTTTTACACACATTCACATGACTGGACTCCAAGGCGTGATGGTGGAGACTGCTTGTCAATTAGCAGCTTCCACCAACAGCACATATTGAAGAAGCTCTTTCATTCCACTGATATATTTGCAGCTTCAGGAGCTGCTGTCACTCTATATCTGTCTAACTATGAATGGCTGGGCAGGGGGCATGCCTGCAGCAGTCTAACTCTGGGACTATGGGCAAACCTACTGTAGTTCCCAAGGAGCAAACATCTGCTTCTGTGCTTAATGTGGTTAGAAACAAACAGGAATCTGCTAGAAACAGGAATATTGCGAGAATATTCGACTGGATTCATAATCCGGAGAAAAGTTGGGTTGAAATCGAGAAAGCACTGAGTGGAATAAGTTTAAGTAAAAGTATTTGGTTACCCGCACAATATAGGGAATTAGAGGAGAGCACCAGCATATACACTCTTAATGTTTTAAAAGAATGGGATTTATTACACAGACAAAAGGGGTGGGTTTATAATTCACAATTAATACCACTTAGGAATACAAAATTCTTCACCCCGGGTAAGGATAACATAGCAGGGAAATGGATTATAAAACAGGAGGCGCAACTGAGAGACATAATGATAGGAGAGGAATTCGGGTCATACAAAGATCTGGAGGAAAGAAAGGGAGAAGTCTTTAGTAAGATGGATAGATTAAGATATTACCAACTGAAGTATTTTTTTGAGAGCCTTCCAAAGCCCATAAGAACTAGAAAAGACTGGAATCCATTTGAGAGAATATTTGAGTCACGGGGAAATGGTAGACACGGAATGGCAAAAATACATAAGATATTAATGGATCTTGACACAGACACAAAATTAATTCACATAGAGAAATGGGAAAAAGATATGGGAAGAAAGATAGAGGAGGAGGAACAGAGGAAAATGCTTACACTAATACACGATAATATTAGCATGCGGGAAGTAGAAATAAATTATAAGTGTTTGAATAGGTGGCACATTACCCCTAATGTGGAACACAAGATGAATATGGAAATTTCACAGACGTGTTGGAGAGGTTGTGGAGAGGTGGGCACGTGGTACCATATGTGGTGGGAGTGTCCAGACATACAGGTGTTCTGGCGGAGGATAGTTTATTTGATAGGGAAAATCACTAAAATCAAAATAGGATTAGATCCAGAATTATGTCTCCTCCATATCTCAGAACTCTCAGTGAAAGCATATGAGAGTTCCGGGATATGGCATTATTTGACCGCAGCAAAGAGTCTGATTCCCAGGTTTTGGAAGAAAAGGGAGGTGCCAACTGAGGAGGATTGGAGGGGTCGAGTAAACCAGATCTCAGAGACAGAAAAATTGTTTTATATGCATGAGGACAAATTAGAGCTGTATAATAAAAAATGGAAAGGCTGGGAAGAATACAGAGAAAAGGCAAAATATATGATGAGATAATACCTTAGGAAGAGATTTAGAAATGGGTTTAGGAACATCAGAATAATATGGACTTTATCCGGTAAGAGAAAAGGTGGAGTATGGGGGGGAGGGGGGAGGAGGGAGGGGTTAAGAGGATGGGGGGGGGGGATTCTCGGGTGAGGGGGATGGTAAAAAAAATGGAAGTTATATATAAATAAATTGTGAGGAGAATAATGTTTTTTAGACAACGAGTTTAATAGAAATGTTGAAAGGTTTTTTTTTGTATACGATTTGAAAAATTTTATAAATATTTATAAAAAAAAAAAAAAAAAAGAAATAAACAGGAATCTTTATGAAGGGGACTATCAAGATTGCAAGTGTTTACCTTAGTTTACTGTTAGATAATAAAAAAATACTATGTCCATTCTGCGGAATAAAAAAATTAATTTCCAGCTATTGAAATTAGGTTTAATGAAAATGTGAACAAACTCCAGCGCTTACTACGGAGAATACAAAATATAAATAAACAAGTATAATTTGAATACTGTAGCTGCTAATGCACACAACCCATGTTACAGTGGGCTAAATAATGAATAATATCAATGAAAAAAATGCTGTGCTACATATACAAAAATGCACAATACCTATAAAATATATAAATGTAGAACAGTGATATCAAAAAAACAAAGATTATGTGAATTCGAAGAAAAATATTCCCAAAAAATTAATTAAAATCCAATCAATTAAGTGTTCTCCTGTGACCGCTCCTTGAGATAATGACCACCGTGTGCATCTGTCACAGAATTCCAGTGCAAAACATCCTCCACCATATATCTGCTCTCCTCCAGCAGTGTGACATCACATTATACAATGTTTTGGTCTAACTGCACTTTTGGTCCCAAATGTATGGACTCTGAAGATCAAATTGCTGAATAATAACTCCAAAAGATGCCCCCTCCAGATAACCGCCTCAGGCTCAGCCCTATTACTCCGTCCTTCAGACGTATTTGGAAGCATGTCAATAAAATGAAAAAAACAAACCATAAATACCTTTTTTGGCTCTTTTTACACACATTCACATGACTGGACTCCCAAGGAGTGATGGTGGAGACTGCTTGTCAATTAGCAGCTTCTGCCAATATCACATATTGAAGAAGCTCTTTCGCTCCACTGATATATTTGTAGCTTCAGGAGCCGCCGTCACTCTATATCTGTCTAACTAAGAAGGGCTGGGCAGGGGGCATGCCTGCAGCAGTCTAACTCTGGGACTAAGGGCAAGCCTACTGCAGTTCCCAAGGAGGAAACATGGACGCAATGACCACACATCTGTTCTGTGCTTATTGTGGTTAGAAACAAACAGGAATCTTTATGAAGGGGACTATCAAGATTGCAATTGTGTTTACCATAGTTCATTGTTCATTCTGAGGAACAAAAAAATTAATTTCCAGCTATTGAAATTAGGTTACCATGCACGTTGAAGTGGTTCTAAAAGTTCAGATAAAAAAAAGCCATATTTACCTGCTCTGTGCAAAGGTTTGCACAGAGCAGCCCCCATCCTCCTCTTCTTGTGTCCCCTGCTGGCGTTCCGGGCCCCTCCCCCCTTTTGAGTGCCCCCGGAGCAAGCTGCTTGGGGGCATTGATACGTGCTCTCCCAAGCCGCCTCTGTGTGCCCATAAGACATACAGAGCGTGGCTTGGCCTGGCCTTGCGCTCCACTCCCTCCACACTGGCTGTGATTGACAGCAGCGGGAGCCATTGGCTCAGCCAATATGGAGGAAGCAACCTGGGAGAGCCACGGCTCTCATGCACATCTCTGGATCAGAATCGGGCTCAGGTAAGTATGGGGGAGTAGCTGCACATGGAAGGTTTTATGCATAAAATGCATGAAGGGAAAACCTTCAGCCTTTAGAAACACTTTCAGTTCCTCACAGCTATCAGCCAGATTCAAGTCTAATTGATGATACAGCAAGCTCCAAGGTAGGAAATTTCACAGCACAGTTTCAGGAAACAGATCCACCCATTTTGTGTTTGAGGAGCTCTGTAAAATCTGTCATTTGTGAGTTTCAAAGACAGAATGAGTAGCTTTAGCATATTTGAGTGTTTGCTTGGCAGCATTGACAGTTCACTGATTTTGTTCACTTCAGTTGCCTGGAAAGTTTTGATTGTTACAGATTTGTTCACAATACAGTGTGTTTATTGGGAGTGAGGCCATTGCAAAATACAATGGGTAACACACTAGTATAAGTACACATATTTATTACATATGTGATTTTGAACTTCACTTTAGGAACTTATTAAATTTGTTCAAAATGGCATATACATAATTTGATGTTATGTATTCTGACTGGAATTCTACTTAAGGACTCATTCACACCAGCTTGTACTCCAAACTGGGCCGTTTTAGGGTATTTGCGCACGGTACTGAAAAGCATGGATTTCTATATTGTCAGCACCTGTTAATTGATATAGGTGAGTTTAATTACAAATTACATGAGCTTCACAAACTTGGAATGCAATTATTTCTTACAATTTTGTGTCATAACAATATTAACAAAAAAATAAACATGAGTATGCCTAAACATTTGTAATTGCAATACTTTTCTGGGTGAAGTGGTGCATTATCTGACAGAAATGCAGGGGTGCCAATATTTTTGGCCATGACTGTATATGCCAGGAATACCTGATATTCATACATCAGTACTGTGTGCAAGTACCCTAAAACGGCCCAGTTTGGAGTGCAGGCTGGTGTGAATGAGTCCTTAAAGCGAAGCTCCACCCAAAAGGGGAAGTTCTGCTTTAAGCCTTTGTCCCCCGCTCCCCATTAAGGATTGGCACCTTTGGGGATCAGGGACCCGAATTTGACAGGTACCCGCTCTCACTTCCTCTGTGATCACCTAAGCGATCAAAAGTGGAAGTTGTCCTCTTAACCCCCCCCCCTCCCTTGACATGTGACAGGTCCCAGAAGACTACGGGGCCATTCACAAAGTGCAGCGCTTCTCAAGCGCAGTGGAACAGTAATTTTTGCCAAGCAGAGCGTCCAAAAGCAAAATACCTATTCAGGTAAGTAGCTATTGTTTACGTGCAACTACATAAGATTTATTGTCTGGATTTCTTTTTTAATCTCATGAGTTTCATCTTGCAGAAATCATCCAAAGATCTCCTGAAGTTTCTTACAAAAGCAATCACTGTAGGAGACTTTGTTTAATTCCCTCTAAAAGATGAATAAAAACAGAGATAAGCTGGATTCAAAATAATAATAATAATAAAAAAATCTGTAAGCAATTCTCCACTGTTTATGTCCACATTTTCTACAGTTTCAGACCTGGACATTCATATAAGAGGAATTATTAACGATTTGTTTCTTCTTGTTTCTGTCTTCTTACTGTTCCTTTTATATTTCTTTTTTTTTAGCTGCTTGCCTGGTGTAAGGGTTTAGAGTTGTTTCATTCCACAAGACATGCTTTAATGTTTGTGCTCTGAGCCATTTCAATACAACAAAATGCAAGAAAAAAAGGCATTTTCAAAATGCCAGCAGCATTAGCTGTATAAAGTCACGGTTTTCCACAATTTTTTTAGCATTCTTGCTTTAGCTTTTAGCATTTGTGATTTTTACAAAAAAAATAACATTTTTGCTAAAAAAAAAAAAAACCCGCCCATTTTTGACGCATTTTTCCGCGTTTACCAGCGTTAGAGCATTTTTTCAGCTAAAAAACTCCTCTAGAAACCCACTAGTTCTGTTTTTTTTCCAGCCAAAAAACGCCCGTGATTAACCACTAGTCCTCCAGAGGAATTAACCATCCTTTCTGACCAAGCCATCTTTTGCGATACGGCACTGTGTTATTTTAACTGACAATTGCGAAGTTGTGTAATGCTGTACATAAATTTAGGCACTAAGCACTCAATTTTGGGAGGCAGAGGGGAATGCCACATATGCCTCATAAACATACATTTTAGGTTATTCTTACGGCTGAAGTGACAGATTGAGATTGTGATAGAGCACAGTTCAGTTAGGTATAAGCGCCTAAACAAAGGCTTGTCTGTGACCAAGCTTCAATATGAGTTACTAAACTTGTAGTGAGTACTTTGCCTTGACCCAATAAGGTGTATGTGTCAGAAATATAGTGTGTTCCCAGCTGTATTACTTTTCTGGTGTATGTAAAAATGTCATACCCCTTGAAATTTTCCACATTTTGTCATGTTACAACCAAATACTTAAATGTATTTTATTGGGATTTTATGTAATAGACCAACACAAAGTGATACATAATTGTGGAATGGAAGGAAAATGATAAATGGTTTTCAAAATGTTTTACAAATATCTGAAAAGTGTGTCGTGCATTTGTATTCCCCTGAATCAATACTTTGTAGAACCATCTTTCGCTGCAATTACAGCTGCAAGTCTCTTTTGGGTATGTGTCTACCAGCTTTGCACATCTAGAGAATAACATTTTTGCCCATTCTTCTTTGCAAAATAGCTCAAGCTCTGTCAGATTAGATGGAGAGCGTCTGTGAACAGAATTTTTAAGTCTTGCCACAGATTCTCAATTGGATTTAGGTCTGGACTTTGACTGGGCCATTCTAACACATGAATATACTTTGATTAAAACCATTCCATTGTAGCTCTTGCTGTATTTTAGAGTTGTTGTCCTGCTGGAACGTGAACCTCTGCCCCAGTCTCAAGTCTTTTGCAGACTCTTAACAGGTTTTCTTCTAAGATTGCTCTGTATTTGGCGCCATCCATCTTCCCATCAACTCTGACAGATTCCCTGTCCCTGCGGAAGAAAAACATCCCCACAACATGATGCTGCCACCACCATGTTTCACAGTAGGGATGGTGTGTGCAGGGTGATGTGAAGTGTTAGTTTTCCACCACATATAGCGTTTTGCTTTTAGGCCAAAAAGTTTTGGTCTCATCTGACTAGAGCACCTTCTTCCACATGTGTCCCCCACACGGCTTCTCGCTTACTGCAAATGGCACTTCTTATGGCTTTCTGTCAACAATGGCTTTCTTCTTGCCACTCTTCCATAAAGGATTCTCCCACCTGAGCTGTGGATCTCTGCAGCTCCTCCAGTTACCATGGACCTCTTAGCTGCTTCTCTGAATAATGCTCTCCTTGTCCGGCCTGTCAGCCTGTCAGTTTAGGTGGATGGCCATGTCTTGGTAGGTTTGCAGTTGTGCCATACTCTTTCCATTTTCAGATGATGGATTGAACAGTGCTCTGTGAGATGTTCAAAGCTTGGGATATTTTTTTATAACCTAACCCTGCTTTAAACTTCTCCACAACATTATCCCCGACCTGTCTGGTGTGTTCTTTGGCCTTCATGAAGCTGCTTGTTCACTGATGTTCTCTATCAAACCTCTGGGGGCTTCACAGAACAACTGTATTTATACTGAGATTAAATTACACAATGATGGACTCTAATTACTAATTAGGTGACTTCTGAAGGCAATTGGTTCCACTAGATTTTACCATTGAGCATGCATTGTTAGCCCTGACTATACCATTTAAGATCAAGTACAAAGGACACAGGTCCTTCTTCAATCCCCCCCCCCCCCCCATCCTTATCATTATAAGACCTCCTTGTGCTCAAGAAGATATCCGCTCACAAGATGTCTGGCAGAATCAACAGGGTTATCAAGCAAATATAACAAACACTTTACATTTAATATTAAAAAGAGCAAAAGGAAGCAAATAAGAGAGCTTCATTTTTAGGGTATACATGCACTTTAAATCCTGGAGTCTATATCATATTCTAGTTCATTTAATGTGATTGCTACTGTGATATATGGTGTAATGGTAGAGTCTATGTTGGTAGTCTGTACTAGTATCAGATGTGTGCCTTTTATAAATGATTTCTCCCCAATTTGTGTTTAATGTTTGTCACTTTACACCTATTTCCTGTCAGCTCCTGGCAGTGATATACAGTAAGGACTTGTAGTCATAGGTGTATGCATGTCACTCTACTCCATATTTCTTTCTTGAGACTGTATACTTCTGAATAACTGTAATGGTGGATATAGATGTCAGTACTAAGTCTAGGCTCACATCCGTACATTTTCTGCAGGGCTTGTCTGTGTGGGCACATCAGGCCATTCAAATGTAACTGCAGGAAATGCTGAGAAAAAATCCCAGACCCTGCACCGTGTTTTCCAATGCATAGGGGTGACCATTGTGTGCAGTGCATTTTGCCTGTGGGTACAGGAAAGCGTGCAATTTACATGCATTCCTGCTCTCACAATAGTGTGAGTCTAGCCTGACAGTGCTTAATGCAACTTGGATTTTACATGCAGCCTTTTCAAGGTTAAGTTCACCTTTGACCAAAAATTATAAATGCACATTTTTTGCCTGTAAATCATTGCACCAGCGATCAGCAGATTGCTAGTGCCATGCAGGTCTCCTGCAGATCTGTCAGTATATCTGCTTGCCTGTACGGGGTGTTTTTAAAAATTGACAGCTAGTATGGGGAACTTCTCCCCATACTTCTGTCACGGGGGTCGGGCAGCAGCTGCAGCATTGGGAACATGTAACATGTTCCCAAAGGTGAACATATCCTTTAAGTTTGCCCAGCACTCAGCCCAATGTCAGTGAGTGCCAACATTCATGTCCACTATAGAGAACAATTGTCTCTGAAGATTACATGTGCACACTGCATTAGGGTACCCCAGGAGGAGATAGCAGACAATATGGATCTTCTCACATTCAGATGGAGTAGATTGGCATTTGCAAACCTTTTGCTGCAATCTATTCAAATTAGTGAGGATGAAACCAACTAACAGTGGGTGAAGTACTGAGCAAGCAAGATTGTCTTTTTAACAGGGTCTATTTCTGGTAGTAAACTAAGATTAAAAGTTCAAAAGTAAACATTGCACATTCTTGATTATCTCTTTACAATTTGTTTAAACTGACCACTGTGTTTTTTTTGAAGATGGGATATGCATTTTACCAGGTCAGCCTCCTGCATACTACTATTTAAAGCAGTTATAAAGGGATTTTTTTTTCAATAATAAACATGTTATAATTACCTGCTCTGTGCAATGGTTTTGCACAGAGCATTCCTGATCCTCCTGTTCTTAGGTCCCCCACTGGTGCTCCTGGCTCCTCCCCCCTGCTCAGTGCGCCCAGAGCAAGCTGCTTGCAATGGGAGCACTAATGCAAGCTCAGTTCTGAGCCACACTCTGTGTGTCCATCCTCCTCAATGGCTCCCACTGCTGCTTTCAAGCCAGTGAAGAGAGAGAGCGAGCAGCAGTGCTGCTGTCATGCACATGCCTGGATCAACATCGGGCTTGGGTAAGGAGGGGGGAGCTGCACAAAGAAGGTTTTTTACCTTAATGCATAAAGGTAAAAAAAGAACAATACAGATATTGCTAAAGAAAGTATTGTCTCATAAAGAATGTGTATGATTTTCTGCAGTAATATCAAGTACACACAGGTCGAAAATCAGCTGAAAACAGTCGGTTCAGCAGGAACCAAATGACTTTCGGCCCTTGTGTACAACTCCCTGTCTGACAGAAGCCAGTCTCGAGACTGGCTTCTGTCGAACGGACATATTGGTAAATCAGAATCTGATCGGCATCCAGCCAATGGCTGCCAGCACTGATCAGTGTCTCCTTTTGGGGGGCTGTCCCCCTGTCAGAACACAATAGCAGAGGAAGGGAGGTCGCCGTACTAACATTGCTTATGTTAGTACACCAATCTTTCGTTCAGCCCGCCGGGGGGTGCTGTGTGCTGTGGTTTTGCACAGAAGAAATGAAATAATCGAAGAAATTAAATAAGCACTACTATTAGGCCTCATTACATGTGGTGTCATTATATACCTCTATACCTCACCAAGTGGGACTGACGGCATTATGTTCTTTCTTGTCCAAAGATTAATCAATGAGCTCTAGAGAAACCAAGCTTTTAAAAGATAGCATGAAGTTTTGTTTAGAGCATAATCATTTTCCTGTTTTCTGATGAATTTTACCTACAAATCCATGTGTAAGAAAACTGCAGTACATGTTGGAAGGAGAAGGTTGGCACATGCTCATACTTACGTGCATACTCATAATTCAGAGAAAAAGCTCAATACATAACAGGCATTGTCACAGTCGCATAAACGTATTATATTGTAGAGAAAACAACTGCGCGCACGTATGAGCACTGGCGCCAAAGTGTCTATTTAAGCTGCACTCTGACATGGATGGATTGCTGAGTGGTCTTCAGCTAGTTCCTGCTTTACCTGAGCCTTGACCTACTATACCTGCTTACCTGTGCATGACTCGGCTTGCCCTCCTGAGCTGTCCTTGGATTTCTGCCTGCCTACTGTGACTTCGGCTTTTATGCTGACTCCTGTCTTGCTTTCCTGTACCTTGTTGCCCGGTTGTTGATGACCTTTTGGGTAGTGTCCTGGCTACACTCCTGTCTGCCAAGCAAGTGTCACCATGTTCCAGTTCCTGGTGTCTACAGTCATCTGCTTCCTACTACACCGGCTCTCATGTCACTCTGTGTCCCCTGTCATTAAATAAAATCACAGTCAAAAACAGATATTAATTATGGCTAATTCCTGAACTTTTTCAGCACTTTAGGACAGCTTAAGTATTCACAAAATTTGACTTACGAGGGGCATACAACCTAGTGTGGATTTGTGAAGGGGACAAATGGGAGTCAGCTTTTCGCACTAGATTTGGTCACTTCAAATATCTAGTCATGCCTTTTGGGTTGTGTAATGCACCAGCAACCTTTCATCATTTCGTAAAATATTTTCAGAGACTTTCTGGATCTGTTCATGATTGTGTATCTTGATGACATCCTCGTCTTCTCAATATCCACAGAGGTGCACCGTGAGCATGTTAAAAAGGTACTTGGTCATCTACGAGAGCATGAATTATACAGTAAGCTAAAGCTGAAAAAATGTAAATTTGAAAAAGAAGCAATTCAATTTCTGGGACTTATTTCTATCTCAGGCATTTCCATGGACCCCCAAAAAGTCAAGTCTATCTTTGAATAGCCTGTACCAATGGACAGAAAGAGCACGCAGAGATATGTTGTATTTGCCAATTTCTGTTGCAAGTTTATTAAGAATTCCTCTGCCATAATTTCTCCCATTACCCAGCTGACAAAGCAAAATATTCGATTTCAATGGACCTCTTCGGGAGCAGCTGCATTTGACCAGCTAAAGACTTTGTTCACCACAGCACCAATTCTGCGAAACCCAGACCCTGCATCACCTTTTATCCTCGAGGTGGATACCTCAGAAAATGCAGTAGGAGCCATCCTGTCACAGCGCCAGGGCGTGAAGTCCCTCTTACATCCTATCGTTTTGTTTTCTAGAAAACTCAGCTCTGCAGAAAAGAATTAAGATGTGGGGGATCGTGAGCTCCTGGCAATCAAGTCAGCTTGGAAGAATGGCAATACTTGCTAAAAGGGGTAGCTCATCCTATTTTGATTCTTCACGGATCATAAAAAATTAGAGTAACTCAGGACGGCCAAGCGATTAAGACCTTGTCAAGCCAGGTGGACATTATCTTTCTCTAGCTTCACTTTCCAAATAACTTATAGGCCAGGTTCCAAGAATGGCAAGCCAGATGCTTATCACGCATGCATCCAGAAGATGAAATGCTTTGTCAATCAGACACAATTCTGCCAGCCCAAAACTTTTTGCTGCTTCAAGTAGATCTGATTACTCAGATAAAGTAGGCATCTGTAAAAGATGTCCTATGACAAGATGTCTGTCTTCAGGAACAAGGAGGTCTATTTCTGCATAACCAGAAGGTGTTTGTTCCTCCAAATTTACGTTCCAGAATCCTTATTTTATGCCATGACCATCCTTTGGTGGGCCATTTTGGTGGCTTAATTTAAGGTCAGACTGCCAAAATTATGTCAGGACCTGTGGAGTTTGCATTCGAAGTAAGAATGATAAAACCAATTCCTGGGGATTGCTAAGTCCCTTACCTATTCTCAGAAGGCCTTAGGAAATTATCAGTATGGGCTTTATTGTCGAGCTCCCTCCATCCAAAAAATGTTGGGTACTCCCTCAGCAATAGAGACTGCATGTACCTTTGTCAAAGAAGTGGTCAGACTTCATGGGGTGCCTGGTAGTATCACTTCATATCGTGGAGTACAATTTACATCTAGATTTTGGAGGGATCTTTGCAGAACACTGATGATTGAAACTTTTCTTCAGCCTACCATCTGGAAACAAATGGCCAGACTGAACGTGCAAATCAAACTTTGGAGCAGTACCTTTGTTGCTTTTCGTCTTTTGTGCAAGATGATTGGACATCACTTCTTCCCCTGGCAGAATTCACTTACAATAATGCAGTTCACTCGGCCACAGGACAGACCCAATTCTTTGCAAACTATGGCTTATTTCCAAATTTTTTATCTGAAACCACACCTGAATTTTTGATAAGGAGAGGAGACTTGGATCTCAAACTAAGTGACAAAATCTGGCTGTCAAATGCTAAACTAAAACTGTCCTGTCTGCCCAAAAAGTTGGGACCTAGATATATTGGTCCATTTGCTGTCAAGAGACAAATTAATCCAGCAGCTTAAGAACTTTTACTCCCGGAAACTTAAAAAATTCATCCAGTCTTTCATGTATCCTTGTTAAAACCAGCAAGACTAGATTCATTCCCTGGACGTGGGTCAGTTCCACCAGCACCTACAGTGGTCAGTGGCAATGAGGAATATGAAATAGAAGGAATTTTGGACTACAGGAAAAGAAGGGGAGCTATTCACTATTTAATTAAATGGGAGGGCTATGATCCAAAAGAAAACTCATGGGAGCCAGAAGTAAATATTCATGCTAAAAGACTGATAAAGGAATTCTTTCAGGCTCAACCTGAAAAAATGTTGCAGATGGGCATCCAGAGGTTGTTTATTGGGTGGGGGCAATATAAGAAAGCCTCAGTACATGTTGTAGGGAGAAGGCTGGCTCATACTCATACTTGCATGCATGCTCATAATTTTGAGCAAAAGCTCAATACAAAACAGGCATTGTCACACTC
Source organism: Staurois parvus (assembly GCF_062004578.1). Taxonomy (NCBI): domain Eukaryota; kingdom Metazoa; phylum Chordata; class Amphibia; order Anura; family Ranidae; genus Staurois; species Staurois parvus. The sequence goes on from NW_028318511.1 coordinate 6,245,950, forward strand.
ACGCAAACATATTAGCATGTGCAGAAAACAACTGCCCATGTGCACGCGCACATGTATGAGCACTGGTCCCATTTAGGCTGCACTCTGACATGGTTGGATTGCTGAGTGGTCTTCAGCTAGTTCCTGCTTTACCTGAGCCTTGACCTGCTATACCTGCTTGCATGTGCACCTTGCATTTCTGCCTGCCTACTGTGACTTGGGCTTGTATTCTGACTCTGCTTCTGTCTTGCATTCCTGTACCTCACTGCCCCGCTGTATACTGATCCCGGCTCGTATCCTGACTCTTGTCTCTGCCTGATGTTCCTGTACCTCGTTTCCTGGCTGTTGATGACCTTTTGGGTTGTGTCCTGGCTACACTCCTGTCTGCCAAGCAAGTGTCACTGTGTTCTGGTTCCTGCCTGGTGATCTACGGTCATCTGCTTCCTGCGAACCCCAGCTGGTGCTACCTGCTACGTCAGCCACTCTCTGTCCCCACACTCCCTGTCATCACTACCAAGGGTGTTGGATAAGAGGTGCAAGAGAAGCGCCCTTTCCAGCTCGATCTCCTCCAGGTACATGACACCGTGGCACTGCCATGGGTGCTACATTTAAAAACATGTCTGATCTTAAAAGCACATACCAATCATTTATCTGTTCTACCAAAAAATAATAAATCACCCATTAACAGTTTCAACTCAGTCAGATTTATTAGAGACTTTGTCAGAGACCCCAGATCTTTCCATGATCGCGCACGGGTCTGCGCATGTGCGGTATGCCCATCCACACTAGCGTGCGAGCATTGGGACCTGGGCACCCGCGACGGCATCGGCGGTCGCGCATGCGCACTCCCGATCGCGGACGTGTGCCTGGCACCAATCAGGGCGCAAGGCGCCCTATTTAAACAGGTCAGGTCTGTGCTCTAGTTGCTGTATGGTCTTATCTGTATCCTGTGTTCCTGAATTAGATTGCTTGTTGCTGACCCTGCCTGACATTTATTTGCTGACTGTCTCCTGCTCTGATCCCTGGTTTGCCTGACCATTCTCCTGTCTAATCCTGCACATTTTGATCTCCTGTTACCGAACCCGGCTTGTGACCAGTTTATCCTTCTGTCTACTGTTTTGTACCGTTCTGCCTCCACTGCTACCGACCCGGCCTGCCCGACTCTGCTCTTTCTACCTCCTTACATCAGGCTCTCACATGCTATACACTTCCGGCAAGTGCTTCTACCACAGCTGGGTGCACCCAGGGGCCGCAACCTGGTTTCGGCCTGCTCCAAGTCCATCCCCACCATCAGGGACCCTGGTGAGCAAGCAGGTCAGGGCTTAGATTCCGCGCCTTGGGGAATTCCGGTCTGTGGAATGCTAGAGGCTACCGCCGGCAGGTCCATAACAGACTTTAACCACCTATCGACCGCCCTAAAATACGACGGGCGCAAGGTGGTTCTCTCGTTCTGATAGGACGTCATATGTCCTACCATTCTCACTGCGCATGCTTGGCTCAGGGAGCGTGCAGCGCGGCGATTGTCGGTCCGCTGTGTCCCTCGGACACAGCGGATCACGGAAAGAGCCGAAGATGTCGGCTCAGTCATGTGATCAGCTGTGTCCAATCACAGCTGATCACATGTAAACACGGAAATGCCGGTTATCAGCATTTCTCTCCTCTCGAGCTGTCATGCTGACAGCTCGAGAGGAGAGGAGAGCCGGTAATCGGCTTTCCGCGGAGGGGACATGTACACTGATCATGAGGGCACTGATGATCAGTGTGCCCTGATGATCAGTGTGGCCCCAGAAGTGCCACCTGTCAGTGCTCGCCAGTGCCCATCAGTGCCACGTGCCAGTGCCCATCAGTGCCACATCAATTCTACATATCAGTGCATACCAGTGCACATCAATGCCACATAGTGCCCATCTGAGCTGCCTTACAATGTCACCCATCAGTGCCAGTCAGTGCCACCTATCAGTGCTGCCAATCAGTGCCGCCTAACAGTGCCAGTCAGTGCTGCCTAACAGTGCCAGTCAGTGCTGCCTATCAGTGCCGCCTATCAGTGCCATATATCAGTGTCATGTATCAGTGCTGCCTTTCAGTGCCCATCAGTGATGCCTGTCAATGCCCATCAGTGCAACTTACCAGTGCCTCCTCATCAGTGCCACCTATCAGTGTCCATCAGTGCAGCCTATCAGTGCCCATCACTGCATCCTCATTAGCGCATATCAGTGAAGGAGAAAAATCACTTATTTACAAAACTGTATAAGAAAAACTAAGAAAAAAAGTTTTTGGTTTGTTTAAGAAAAAATAAAAATCCCAGAGGTGATTAAATACCACCAAAAGAAAGCTCTATCTGTCTCAAAAAAATGATAAAAATTTCATATGGGTACAATGTTGCACGACCGCACAATTGTCATTCAAAGTGTGACAGCGCTGAAAGCTGGAAATTGGCCTGGGCAGGAAGGGGGTATAAGTGCCCTGTAGGCTAGTGGTTAATAATAAATACAAGGCCATTTCAGGCATTATCCGTAAACATTGGAACATCTTAAAACTGTACCCAAAACTTGCCACATTATTATCTTCGGATCCTAGTGTTACTTTTAAGTGTTATGATAACAGAACAGGCATTTTCCAATGTCGTAAAAGGGGATGTTAAACCTGTCAGTCCATCCATCATGGACAATCCAGCTTTAAGGGCAATTCATTTGTGATTAAACAATTCATCACCTGTTCTTCCTAATATGTTATCTATGTCTTATGCTGTCCATGTAAATTGTTCTACGTTGGTTGTACCAACCAAAAGTACATTACGTAAACGGGTTGGTGAACATTGCTGACTTATTATAGACAGCGATGCCATTTTCTCCAATGTCACAACAAAGATTTTAAGAAAATGGAGGTTCTGGCGATCAAATGTTTTAATGATAGATCTTTGACTTTGAACAAAAGATTTTCCCTCGTTTTTGTAGAACGGAAACCTTTTGGATATTTAAATTAAGAACGATGACACCTGATGGGTTAAACAAGGACCCTGAGATGCATTGTATAATGTAATATAATCATTGACCTGCTTGGTAGCTTTTCATCAGATAATCTCATATGTGCCGTGATATACATTTAATTGATTTTCTTCTTAATTGTTTTGTTTAATTTTTGAATATATATGTTTTTATTGTTTATTATTTGATATGAAGAAATAGATTGGGTACTGTAAAATAATCCATATGAAGTGCTAGTGTCTTTCCTGTAGTCTTGCAATTCCATATGCAAAATTTATACGTTTTTTTATTGCTTATTGTTATTATGGATAAGCTTTTCTGCTGTGATTTAACTTCTCTTGAATTTATACTAATTGTATTTAATAGTAATTTTTATATAATTTTGTATGTATTGTCATGGTGGTGGATTATGAGACTGGCTTGCATGGACATTATTTAATAACCTATAATAATACATATACACCTATATGCTTTTAAATTTACAGCTTCAGCCTTCCTTTTTGTTCCGCCCCACTTCCTTGTTGAGCATTTAAAACTCCTCCTGGTTACCAACTTGACTGTGACAAAGCACTGAATCCTGTGAAACGTGTCGTCATGGTAACTAGGACTTGTCTGGCTAGCTTCCTGCCATCCACTCAATCTGATTGATGTACGATGGCTGCTGCTGCTTCCCCTGCTCTTCACTGGCGTCAGCCGTGGCACCACTTCCAGTGCTCGATCCTTGGTGACACCTTGAAGGTTTCCTCCGGCCCTCTGGGAGACACTCCATTCTGTACCAACCAGTGGATCTATACATCAGTAGGCATTGTCCTACATGGACCCCTCCACTTTGGGCTCACCACACAGGACCCTTCACAGCCGGGATACCTTAGCCGTAAACCGCTCTTATTACTCACCACAAGTATGGTTTTGAGCTCTCTTGTTTGGAGCATGATTTTATATTGTATTCTCCATTGAACTATTAAACCCTTCTTATCTTGTATAACATTGGTTGTCGGTTGGATATGACAGTACTTCATAAAATTGCCTCCTACCATTAGTGCTCTATATTCCTGCTTTGGCTCTGCACAGAGCAGTCCTCCTCTTCTCGGGTCCCCCCGTTGGCGCTCCTGGCCCCTCCCTCATGTTGGGTGCCCCCACAGCAAGCAGCTTGCTATGGGGGCACCCGCTGCTCCGTGTGTCCATTCACACACAGCAGAGGCTCGGCCCTGCCCCTCTCTCTTCTCATTGGCTCACTGGCTGTGATTGGGTTTCCGCTTCTGTCTCAGCCAATGAGGAGAGGGAGTCCCGGGATAGCCGAGACTCCAGTGCACATCGCTGGATTGAGAGGGGGCTTAAGGGGGCTGGAGATGCTGCACTGCATGGGGATGCATGAAGTTAAAAAATCTTGAGCCTTTAGAACCACTTTAAGTGTTACACACAGTTTATCTATGGATAACATCAGGATAATTCCAGAAAGATGCATTACATATTAACTGTTTAAAAAATAGATCACTATTTTAATAGTTCTGGAGGATGAAAAAAACGTACTCATCAGACATTATTGTAGGTTGAAAGAGACAAAAATCTAAGGTGGGGGATATAAGGGGACGATTGTGATTACAATCATAAACAAATAATGCAATGAGGTGAGCCCCAGGAATTATAAAATGAATTTGAAAAAATCTCATATTTACTCTATAAAATATCTGTTTATTGCAGTTTGCCCTTTCTTTTTAACTATGACAGTTACACTATGGTCAGTTTCCACCTATCTATGGTTTTCTTACTTTCTGATATAGAATTCCTCATAGTCTTCTCGAAGCTCATAGAACTTTTAGTTTAGTTTTTCTAAATATATTTCCAGTCCAAAACCTTCAGTGTTTATTCTTTAACCTCCTTCTTTTTAGATGTATAAGATACTGTACACTGTAGGCACTGTACAGAAAAGCAATGAAATATAGAGTGATGATATAAGATGTGGTAAGTATAGGTCATTATAGCACCCGGATTGAAATATATGTTCAGAATATTTTATTAGTAGCATGTCTTTATCTTTCTCTTCTTACTAGGCCATTACATTCTTCTCTCTTGCTGCTTTCTCAGGTACAAATTTATAACAAACACTTCAAAATTTGTCTGCGTTTCTATAGCATCCAGTCTTTTTTTATAGAACTATCCATTAGTGAGCAGAAATAAACATTTTTACATAGCACACGGATCATTTGCAGTATATACAAGAATATACAGGTATTAATTTGTCAGCATTGCTTAGCACAGACCAATAACCCACATTCTTCAAATCCCCATGTTCTAGCCTGGCACATTAATACTCCATTAAATGGGAATGTGGGTCACAATGGCTTTTTTAGTGAGGACTGTTTATGATACATTAATGGCACATAATATAAAATGTGTATAGGTTGTCACTGTCCTGGGAATGGTTATAGCCATACATAAAGATCAGCAGAAACAGATTATATATTTGTTTAAAAAAATATGGTGACTCCCACTAGCCCTCTAGTGGATGCTCTATAGGAATAAGGGGAATCAGAACGTTTAGCTCTTAGATCACAGTCTATCCCTACTCATCCTCTATCATTAGTGCCTATAACAGTAACAGTTGTCCAGGGATAGAAACCTGATCCATCTCAACCAACATTTTTAAAGAAAATAATTTTGGGTGGACTTAAAATGTTAATTCCCATGTTAATTTTCTTACATTAAATTTTTAGTGGTTTTTAATGAAAAAAAGAAATCACATAGTTGATAGATGTTACTCCATTAAATAAGCTAGGGAGGCTCTACTTTACATAGCTGACATCAATTGCACCCAATTCTGCTATTTGGGATATTAATAGATGGACTGGCTGCTGTCCAGTTAAATACCAGTAAATGCATCAAGCAAAATTAGGAACAAAATTGGTTGTCTGTGTATCACAGATCAGGTTGCCTCTTACTTTGCAAACAATATGCCACCGTTTTGTGTGTTTACAACCCCTGTATCTTTAACCACTCACCGTCTGCCCTATAGCAGAAATATACGTATATATACGTGATTTTGCATTTCCAGGTAGGGGGCGCGCGCGAGCCGGATGCCCTGACTATATGGGGAGCAGTGGCAAGATAGTTTGGGACTTGGTGTCATCCTTTTTCCATATGGGGTACCACTTATACGTGGACAATTTTTATTCAAGTGTGCCACTATTTAGACATTTGTACAATCTTGGAATTGGCGCATGTGGCACCATGTGACCTAATCGCCGGGGCTTCCCTCAATGGCTTGTAAATACCTGTCTTAGAAAGGGGGAAAAAGCCTGCTTGAGAAATGAGGATGTCATTCAGCTGGAGCACCGACTTGTTTATTCTGACAATAACAGGTTCTTGCTCTCAGAATATACATAAGTCAGTGTGGGTAGCACTGTTGGATGAGATTTTTCATCCACAGTTAAAAAAAGAGCATATATGCCAAAGCATGGGGGCCTGGGGGTGGCCAGTGGGTGGATGGCTTCTATGCTTCGGCATATATATTTTATAATATTTTTTGGCACATTAGCAGTGGGTGGATGCAGGACAGTATATTATTATCATTATATATAACGGTGGGCATATCACACACTTTTTCTGGCAGAGATTTCTTCTCTTTTTTTTAATTCAGCTCATATAAAATAAAAGAACTTGGCATATACACCCAACAAGGACCAGTGACTTACTGGTACATCACTGGACTTTGAGTGGTTATACTAGGATGCTGCAGGCATCATCCTGGTATAGTTTTTTTCAGACGACGATCGGCTTTCATGGAAAGGCAATCCTAGTGGCTAATTAGCTGCAGGATTGCTTTTACAAGCAGCTGTGGAAGAAGCCCTCCCATCCCCTCTGTCTTCTACGGTCTTTTCGGGCAGTCCCGTGCCAGCAGGGGAACCTGTCAATGCAGCCGGTGTTTCTGCCAGTTTACCATAGAGCTGTTTGGAGACCAGAATGGTGCCAATCATCTCTATAGTTTAAGAAATCGGAAGCTACGAGCATTTCATCACTTCAGTTTAGCAGGATATAAACAGTGCCATTTGTAAATTGGGAAAGCATCTGATCACACTGATCTTAGTGAGATTAGATAAAGCAAGGGCAGAGGAGATATCTAGAGTCTGGTAGACCCCAGATTTCTCAAAAAAGAATATATGACAATGCCTATTGAAGTTATAGGGGATATTTGCATTCCCTGTGATAGCATTAAAAGTGATAAAAAAATAAATAAATAAATGAAACGGACAGTGTAAAAATAATTGAAAAAATCTAAATAAAAAAAAAAAAGCACCCTCGCACCCCATGAGCAAGCTTTGACCCTGCTCCGGTATTTAAACGGGTTGCAACATGCGTGTGAGGTATCGCTGCGTACATCAGATCAAGGGCAGTAATTCTAGCACTAGACCTACTCTGTAAATCTAAAATAGTAGCTTGAAAAGGCTTTTAAAGTGTTGCATATGGATATTAAAAATGTATAGTTTGTCGCCATTGCACGGGGCAGGCACAGTTATAAAGCATGTCATGTTTGGTATCTATTTATTCGGCATACCATCATCTTTTATATTTTACCAAATAATTGGTCAATATATTGTGTTTTTGTCCATTAAAAGTAAAAAAAGTGTATTTTTTTTCAAAAACTTTGAAAAATCACTGCACGTGTAGTCTGTGACATACAAAAATTGCAGCACCCACCATTTTATTCACTAGGGTGTCTGCTTTAAAAAAACTGTTTGGGGGTTCAAAGTAATTTCCTAGCAAAAAATGCTGATTTTTTTCATGTGAACAAAAAGTGTAAGAAAAGGCTTGGTCTACAGGTGGTTAGAAGAGTGAATGATGTGTGGCATAAACTTCTAATGCCGGGCATAAAATGTCCCCCCCCCCAAAATGACTCCTTTTTGGAAAGTAGACACCCCAAACTATTTACTGAGAGGCATGCTGAGTCAATAGAAGAATTTATTTTTTTACAAGTTTTTGGAAAATGACAAAAAAATTATAATTTGGCAGTCTAGCCAAGTACAGGACCCCAAAATCCAATGGGTACCTTCAGGCCTTTAGAGGGCTTTATTTCCTCATTACACTTCCTGACTATCTATCACAGTTTCGGAGGCCCTGAAATGCCAGGATAGCAACACCCCCCACATGACCCTGTTTTGGAACGTAGACAACCCAAGGAATTTGATAAGAAGCATGGTGAGTATTTTGCAGATTCTTGTTTGTTGCCACAAGTTTTTGGAAAATAAAGAAAACAAAAACATATTTTTTCTTTTTTTTTTTTATATTTCAAAACCTTGTGAGAAAAAATGAGATCTGTAAAATACTCACCATGCCTCTTTTTAAATTCCTTGGGGTGTGATAGGTAGTGAAGAAGTGAAATGAGGAAGTTAAGCACCTTCAGGCTTTCAAACTGGTCAATGGATTTCAGGCTCCTGTATGTGGCTAGGCTCCCAAAAAGTCTCACACATGTGGTATACCCATACTCGGTAGAAGTAGTAGAATGTATTTTGGGGTGAAATTCCACATATGCCCATGTCTTGTGAGAGAAATATATCATTTAAATGACAACTTTGTGTAAAAAAAAAAAATATGTTTTTGTCATTTTACAAAAACGTGTGGAAAAAAATAATCTTCCATGGACTCAATATGCCTCTCAGCAGATAGCTTAGGGTGTCTACTTTCCGAAAAGGGTCATTTGGGGGTGTTTGTACTATCCTGGTATTTTAGCACCTCAAGAAATGTGATGAGCAGTCAGAAAGTAAAAGCTTTGTAAATTCCATTATCTATACCATAGTTTGTAGATGCTATAACTTTCACACAAAGCAATCAATATACACTTATTGGGATTTTTTTTTATTTTTATGACAGAAATGAGCAAATATTTTTTTTTAATTTTTTTTTTAAAGTTCTAAACTTTTTTTGTTTATAGCACAAAAAATAAAAAGCGCACAGGTGAAAAAAAGGACATAATTTAATTTATGTACTGTATTGTATGACCGCACAATTGTCAGTTAAACTAGTGCAGTGCTGTATAGCAAAAATGGCGTAAATTGCAGTATCTATACCATAGTTTGTAGACACTTTAACTTTCACACAAAGCAATCAATATACACTTATTGGGATTTTTTTTACTAACTTTGAGTTTACTATATATTTTTTTATAGTCAAAAGTAAAAAATATAGTTTTTTTTCACAATTTTCAGTCTTTTTTTGTTTATAGCACAAGAAATAAAAAGCGCACAGGTGATCAAATACCAATTAAAAGAAAGCTCTATTTGTGTGAAAAAAGGATATAAATTTAGTTTGGGTACAGCATTGCATGACCGTGCAGCGCCGAATAGCAAAAAGAGGCCTGGTCATTAAGGGGGGTAAATCCTCAGGATGGCAAGTGGTTAAACAGAACCAGTAAAATATAAAAAGTTTACAAGCAGGCTGACTATTTATTGCAGAAAAAATTTGAAATGTCTCTTCTGCAGTAAAACAATCTTACCTGCCTGCTTGCTGCGTGCTGTAGAATTTACACTGAGCTGCACACTGGCAACTTACATTTTTGGCACGGTGCCTGTGTGCTGGGATGATTGAACTCCTGCTCACCTAAAAGAAGCTGAGTAGAAGATGCTGTGCTGATGAGGGACCTCACAAACACTGGACCATTGGAGAGAAGGCAAATATTGTGGTTCTGTTTTAAGATTCACTTAAAAGGCCTCCAGAAGGTATAGGCAAAGGGATTATATTCCATCTTCAATCCTAGTGTTTCTCCAGTGTTGTTAATTGGTAGATGGACAAATGCATGAAAATAACAAATTGTTCTTTATAGTTTTGTTTGTGCTAAGTAAATTGAGCTAAAATTACAGTGGGTCTAAAGAGAGAAGGTTAGTTCTCTGTGCTGCAGAGAAGAGGTGCTACTTTCTACAACAAACATACTTTGAGCCTGGGTTCACACATATGCGGTGCAGCATATCGCATGTTATTTGCACAGGAACTGCACCGCATTCCTGTGCAAATCACGTCAATTCTGTGTGGTGTGGTTTGAGCCATACATTTTGTATGGCTCAGATCGCACCGCATCCGCACCAAAAAGGTGCAGGACCATTTTTTTGGTCCGTACTTGAATTGGATCGCATGGGTATTCACACCCATGCGATACGATTCTGTACATCTCGTTTTGCAAACCAATTTTGGGGTTTTGTTAACATACACACACACCCACAGCGGTTCGCATGAACGGGGTGCGATTGTGATGTGGTGTGGAGTTCACACAGAAACCACTGCGTATTCTGCACCACATCAGTGTGAACCCAGGCTTAGGAAGGTCTGGTGGCTAGGGCGCAGCAGGATATCTCTACTATTGACACTATTAGGTCAAATGCTGGGGAGATGCACACCTCTTGCTGTCCCATTATTGACACATTTCACCATTTTTGTCCTAATCTTTACACTTCTTAGACCTATACTACTACATCTGAAATGGTAACATTTTTTGGATGGCTGCCCTTTCCCTCAGCTTTCTGCCATTGACATGGCACTCTTAAATTCCCCTATTAACATTGCACAACTTATAGAAGCTTTGGCAGCATTCTCTACTAATAAATTGCTTGGCTCTGATGGCCTTCCTTCTGAGGTGTATACCCAGTATGGTGATATCTTTTTACCCTCCTTCCTTCAAACATTGCAGGAGGCAGTGGATACAGGCGTATTATCTGACTCTATGAAAGACGCAATCATTATAGTGATTCTTAAACCATGGAAGGATAAACTCCTTCCAGACACTTACCGCCCCATTTCTTTATTGAATATGGATGCATTCTGACCACCAGACTATCTAAGGTAATAGTTAAACTAATTAACTGTGTTTAATCAGGATTTATCCCATCTAGATCAACAACTAACAACATCAGATGTTTGTTTTTAAATTTGCAGATACCAGTGGACAACCCAGGAAGTAGGGCCATCCTGTCGCTTGACGAGGCTAAAGCATTTGATAGTGTTGATTGGCCCTACCTCTGGGAGGTCCTGTCCGGATTTGGCCTGGGACAAGGTTTTATAAATTGAGTAAAACTACTATACTCCTCTCCAAAGGCTAGGTTTTGGATAAATAACACACTCTTTCCTCCCTTTCTGTACAGGGGCACTCGTCAGGATTCTCCTCTATCTCCTTTACTATTTGCCCTGGCAGTAGAACCCCTGGCCATTCTAGTCCATAGTAGCCCCTCTATCGTAGGCTATCTCAGGGGTCAGCTAGAGGAGAAATTATCTTTATATGCTGACGATACCTTACTATATTTATGAGACCCCACAAACTCACTGCAAAATCTTATGTCACATATCACTAGATTTGGAGACTTTTTCTATAAACTGGACGAAATCCATTCTTTTGTCCCTAGATCCGATAGTCTCCCCCTTATGTGAGGAGGCAAGGCAGATCCTGATTGCTAACTCCTTTAGATACTGTATCTTGGTGTGATGGTGTCCGCAGACCCTTCACAATATCTTCATTTGAATCTAGCTCCTTTACTAGATAGGCAATGCCAGAAGAGTCATTGTTAGTGTAAACTTTATCAATTGTGGGGAGAGTCAACCTTATCAAAATAGTCTGGGCCCCGCAGCTTCCTTACATATTCCATAATTCCCCAATGTGGATTTCCCAGAAATGGTTCAAACACATAGACTGCCAATTTAGGGATCATATTTGGAAGTAGCAACAGGCCTAGGATAAGTTTGACCAACCTGCAGTATGGTAGAGACAGAGCAGGTCTGTCACGGCCTACCAGTGTCAAAGCAACATCTGTCACAGTTTACCAGTGCTCAATATCTGTCACAGTGTACCAGTGTCAAATCAACATCCGTACCAGTGATAAACATCTGTACCAGTGAACATCAAAATGTCTAAAATAATTATACACCAGTGAGGAGGCTTTTCAGATACTGAGTATGATGGACGAGAGTAGCGAGGAACTATCTCTGTCAGACTCAGATTTTGAGTATGAGACAATTGAAAGCAGTGGGTCAGCAACGGATTCTGAAGAGGAGAGAGTCCAAACAAAGAGGTTCAGGAGATCTGAGGAGGAGCAGGCATCCACCAGTAGCACAGTGGCGAGTACAAGCAGCGCAGCACTCCCAGAAGATAGGCAGGCATCCAAGGGTAATTCCATTGTCATGGTGCTCCAGGGCCTTCAAAATTGTGCTAGGTAGTCAGGAAATGAGATGTGTAATTTATGCCTCCAGAACGCCTGTAGGTCCTACTTGGATGTTGGGCCTCTGTATGTGGCCAGGCTGTAGAAGATTCTTACACACGTGGTATCCCCATATTCAGGAGGAGGAGCAGCAGAATGTGTTTTGGGGTGAAGCTGCAAGTATGCATATGCCGTGTGAGAGTAATAACCTGCTAATAATACAGTTGTGTGAAAAAAAAAAATGTATTTACTTTCTTCATTTTCCAAAGAATTGCGGTAAAAAATTACAGGTTCAAAAAACTCACCATGCATCTTACTAAATACCTTGGAATGTCTACTTTCCAAAAAGGGGTAATTTGGGGGGTATTTGTACTGTTCTGGCTTGTTAGCCCCGGTTCACATATATGTGGCTGTGCGGACAATGTACTCCTGTGCCCATGATATGCAGGGAAGAAGTCCCTGCACTTCTTCCGAAAACGCAGCCCTCACAGGAATCTCGGTTCCCAGTACGGTTGCGTTTTCCAGTGCGGGCGGCATGCCATTAGAACTAATGGCACCCGCCTGCGGGTTTGCATTTTTCTGTGTGGGTGGTGCGGATGCACGGGTTTTTGTGCAGATCCGCAGCGGCACCACCCGCACAGATGTGAACCTAGCCAAAGGCTGGCCATACATTATACAATTTTCTTGAGATTTTTGGTTTAGATTTACCAAAAATCATATAATAGGAGGTCAAACCTAACAACACTTTCAGTTGTATCCAGTTAGGCAGGCTCTTGCACCACATGGGTTGAGGGTAAATCTAAAGGAAATTGGACAGAAATTTGTATAGTGTATGGCCAGCCTTATGCAGGCCATAGATGGGTTGAAAATTGGGCGATTTTTTGGCCAAAAATAAAATCGTCCGATTTTCGGATCGTTAGTGGGCTAAATGTTCGGCCGTTTTTCGGTATTTTGGCAGGTTTTTTTTATCGGTAAAGTTGAAAAGTTGCGGCAATGATCGGCAAATCGGCCGATCTTTTACCGATAAAAAAAATCTGCGCATGAGCAGTGACCTGCAAGAGGAAGACAAAAAGAAGAAGAGGATGAAGAAGAAGGAGAAGGGGAAGAGAAGAAGAGGATGAAGAAGAAGAAGAAGAGGATGAAGAAGAAGAGGATGAAGAAGAGGATGAAGAGGAAGATGAAGAAGAGGATGAAGAAGAAGAGGAATTCCAGTCCGGCAAAAAGTGTCCCTGCAGAGAGCTTCGCTATTTCTTTGACAGTTCCTTGACATTTATAGCGGTTGCAACAACGTATCTATTTGTTTCCGAATAAAAACATCTGTATCCTAAATGGATACAAATAGATACATTGTTGCAACCGCTATAAATGTCAAGGAATTGTCAAAGAAATAGCGGAGCTCTCTGCAGGGAAACTTTTTGCCGGCTGTAGACGGGATGAAAATCAGCCGATTTTTGACCCATCTATGGCCTGCATTAGTGTCTCAAGAAATGAGATAGGCTATCAGTACATCAGGTTTGATCAGTTGTGTTCAATTTTCAATGATTGGTACCATAGCTGTAGACTCTATAATTTCACACAGATCAAATAATACACATCCATTGGGATTATTTTTACCAAAGCAATGTAGCAGTATACATTTTGGCCCAAATTTATGAATAAAAATTACTTATTTGCAAAATTGTATAACAGAAACGAGGAAAAATGCGTTTTTTAAATTTTTCGGTCTTTTTTACTGTACAGTACAAAAAATAGGTGATCAAATACCACGAAAATAAAGCTCTATTTGTGTGAAAAAAGGATGTAAATTTCATTTATGTACACCATTGCATGACTGTGCAATTGTCAGTTAAACTAGCGCTGTATAGCAAATAAAATGGCTTAAATTACAGTATCTATACCATAGTTTGTAGATGCTATAACTTTCACACAGAACAATCAATATACACTTATTGGTATTTTTTTAACAAAAACATGTAGCAGAATATATTTTGGCCTAAATTTATGACTAACTTTGAGTTTACTATATATTGTTTATAACCGAAAGTAAAAAATATAGTTTTATTTCAAAATTTTCGGTCTTTTTTTGTTTATAGTGTGAAAAATAAAAAGTGCACAGGTAATCAAATACCACCAAAAGAAAGCTCTATTTGTGTGAAAAAAACAGATAAAAATGTCATTTGGGTAAAGTGTTGCATGACTGAGTAATTATCATTCAAAGTGTGAGCGTGCTGAAAGCTGAAAATTGGTCTGGGCAGGAAGGGGGTAAAAGTGCCCGGTATTGAGGTGGCTAAAGAAAAAAATATATGTTTGGAATCACTTTAAGCGTAGCAGAAATTGTTTATGAAACTGAAGTGAACATTACTAGGAATACAAGGGTTTATTTACTAAAGCTGGTTCACTCAGAATCTTGTGCACTTCTGCATGTAAAACCAATCAGCTTCCAGGTTTTACTGCTAAAGCCTAATTGAACAAAATGAGGTTAGAAGCTGATTGGCTACCATCCACAGGTGCGCAAGATTCTGAGGGAACCAGCTTTAGTTAATCAACCTCCTCTCCGGTGTGTTTTTTATATTAAAAGCCTTCATGTTCAAGACTACAAATCTTAGCAATAATAACTATTTTATTTTGTTTAATTCTTGACAACTTTACTCCTAGAGCCTTTTGAAGGATTCACAGAACACTGTGATAATAGAAAGCAACGAGAAAGCTGTTTCCTCTCAGACTCTCGGGGTTTGATGCACTAAGGCAGTAGAGACTTTGCAGAGTGAATGTTCAGTGAGCTTTGTAAATACACTGTATAGCAAATTTGTATTGACAGCACTTGAAGATTGCAAGTCTTTGCAAAGCATACAAAAATCAATTGTTTCCCATGTGCCCTGTTCACACTTGGACGCAGCTGGACTGAGCTGGGGGTGTGGTACAACATTTTGCAACTTACCTTCATTTTTCCACACTGCAGCTCACCCACAGCTCAGTTCCTATCTATGCGGTGCACAGAAATGAATGAAATGTCACTCTGTAACTTTTCAATAAAAAAAAAAAAAAGGAAAAAGTGTTCTGTGCTTTAACCAGCTCAATACTGGATACTGGATACCCCCATTCTGCACAGACCAATTTTCAGATTTCAGTGCTGTCACACTTTGAATGACGATTGCTCAGCCATGTAGCACTGTAAATCAAATGAAATTTGTATAATTTTTTGAGACAGAGATTTCTTTTGTTGGTATTTAATCAGTTTTTTTTTTTGCTACATATATGAAAAACACGGAACAGTTTGAAAAAACACTTTTACCTAGTTTCTGTTATAAAATTTTATAGTGATTTTTTTTTTTAAGTGATACTAAAGGTTCAGTTTTTTTAAATTACAAACATGCTATACTTACCTGCTCTGTGCAATGGTTTTGTACAGAGCAGCCTGGATCCTCCTCTTCTCTGGTCCCCCGTCGGTGCTCCTGGCTCCTATCGGATGGGTGCCCCCATAGCAAACAGCTTGCTATGAGAGCACCCGAGAAGCTGTGCTCCCGAGGCGCTGCTCCATGTGTCCATTCACACACAGATTCACAGTTCAGCCCCATCCCCTCTGTCTCCTCTTTGGCTCACTGGCTGAGACTTCTGTATCAGCAATGAGAAGGCAGAGATCCAGAACAGTCTAGGTTCTTGTGCACATTGCTGTATTGCAATGGGGCTCAGGTAAGTATTAGGCGGTTTGGGGGGGCCACTGCACAAAGAAGGTTTATTACCTTCTTGCATAGAATGCATGAAGGTAAAAAACCTTGAGCCTTTACAACCACTTTAAGTTATAATTTTTTTGTCACAATTTTTATGGAAAATGAAGAAATTAAATAAATTTGTTTTCACAGTTGTCATTTTAACAAGTTATGTCTTGCACACAGTATGCTTATAATTAAATCCCAAAACACATTCTGCTAAACCTCCCAAGTATGGCAGTACCACATGTGTGAGTGTCATGTACCTGGTAGTGAGCCTGACTTGCAAAGGAAGGCCTCTCATACAGCTCTGGCTCAGGGGTCACTGATAGTGGAACAGTAACCATGAGAGCACGGAGAGGTATGAGTGCTGTGATCAGTCCAGTAGTCTGCATGAGTAGTAGCTGTCTCTGCTGAAAGGATGCCAGGAAGAGAGGAGCTGGAGGCAGGCAGATGGCACAGCAAGGTAGACCAGTAGCAGACAGGTTGGCAGCAGGCAGCCATCACAGCAAGCAGGCTGGTAGCAGACAGGCTGGTAGCAGGCAGACGTCACAGCAGGCACGCTGGTAGCAGAGAGGCTGGCAGCAGGCAGACGAATCAGATGAGGGCATGCTAGACTATGGAGCTGTAGCAGGTTGGATGAACAGGATGCAGGGTCAGGCAAAGCTGGTTGGCAACAGATGGGCAGATCAGGCATAAATGGCAGACAGGAGAGAAGTCAGCAACAGTGCTGGCAGATTAGGCAGATGCAGAATCCGGAGAACAAGCCGAGGTCAGGACAGGTAGCAAACAAGTGGAGACAGAAGCAAGCTGGGTCAAGATCAGTGGTCAGAACACACGAATCAGGATATGAAACACACAGAAGCTGCAGACCAAACCGCAATTAGCCAGTGCAGTAGTTCTGTTTAAATAGGCCATTTGGCACCGGCCTTGGTGACAGGCGTGCACCCATATGAGCGAGTGTGCATGCACACCGGCCTACTATTATTTATTATTATACAGGATTTATATAGCGCCAAAAGTTTGCGCAGTGCTTTACAAAATGAAAGTAGACATTACAGTTACAGTACAAATTGGTACAAGAGGGAACAGAGGGCCTGCTCATTAGAGCTTACAATCTAATAGGAAGGGTTGAGTGATACAATAGGTAATAACTGTGGGGGATGAGCTAATGGAAGAAGTTAAAAGCAGTTTACTAGTTAGAAGCAGGATAGGCTTCTTTAAAGAGAAGGGTTTTCAAGGATCATCTAAAGGTGGATAGATTAGGACATAGACAGATTTGGGTAGGGAGTTCCGTAGGATGGGAGATGCTCGGGAGAAGTCCTGGAGGCGAGCATGGGAGGAGGTGACATGGAACTAGAGAGCAGAAGGTCTTGGTAGGATCGAAGACAGCAATTTGGTTGATATTTTGAGACCAGGTTGGTGATGTAGCTGGGGGAAGAGTTGTGGATGGCTTTGTAAGTTGTTAGTATTTAGAATTTTATTAGTTGGGCGAGTGCTCATATTTGTGCACATCTGCCCAGTCAGTTGCCTGTCTGCGCATATTTATGCGCTGAGAAGCTTTGTTTGCACTATGTGCAAGTCTTCCCTGACAGCCTTTTTCTCCATCTAAACACATACAGGGGCCCAAAATTGGAAGAGCTCCTTTGGGCTTTCAAGGAACATAAATTATGCATCTAATTTCCTGAATACTTATCAAGTGTTTTGGAGGTCCTGAAGCAACAGGACAGTGGAAACACCTACCAGATGACCCTATTTTGGAAAGCAAACACTCCAAGGTATTTTATAAGAGGCATAATGAGTCTTTTGAAAATGCCATTTTTTTGCCATGAGTTTTTGGCAAATGCAAGAAGTAAAATAAAAATTATTTTTACACAAAGTTGTCAATTAATAGCATCTCTTAACACACATCATAGGCATATTTACACCCCAAAACACATACTGCTACTTCTCCTGAGTATGGTGATACTACATGTATGAGACTTTTTCACAGCCTAAAATCAGAGGGTCCCAAAATCCAACCTTCAGGCTTTCTAGGGGCATACATTATGCTGATCTAATTTCCTGATTACCTATCACAGTTTTGGAAGCCCTAGAGCACCAGGACAGTGGAAACACCTATACAAATGACCACATTTTGGAAAACACCCAAATGTATTTTCTAAGAGGCATGGTGAGTCTTTTGAAGATTTCATTTTTTGCCACAAGTTTTTGGAAAATGTGGAATGAAAATGTATTTTTTTACACAAAGTTGTTAATTTAATAAGGTGTTTCTCACACACAGCAGAGGCATACTTAGAATTACAACCTAAAACACCTTCTGCTACTCCTTCTGAATATGGCGATACCACGTGCGAGACTTTATCATTATGTGGACTGATTATGTACCAGACATTGTATCTTGTGTATCACACAAATAAATCAATTGTATAAAAACCAATGTACTGTAATAGTCGCCTCTGTATGAGTGGTCAGGAAATACGGTTTACTGTAGCGTCACCTATAGCAGTCCCAGTTCCTAATAGCCAAGCAAAGCTAGCCTACTGGTACGTGGCTGCCCCAAGAATGCCATGTTCAGCGGCTAGCAAGTATAGGAGGCTGAAGAAAGGAAGAACAAAAGAGTTCCTGTGGTTCCAAGGTTGCATGGCTGGGACTGGTGTCTCACTGAAATGTAGTCAGTAGGATGTGTAGATGGGCTAGTTCAGGCACAGTCAACAACCAAGCCACTTTCAAAGCCACTTAAATCCCCTTTCTTCCCCATTCTGATGTTTGGTTTGAACCTCCGTAAGACGTCTCCACCACGTCCTGATGCCTAAAGGTATTGATTTGCTGTCATGTAATTGACTGATTAGCTTTTGTGTTACCAATGGAACAGGTGTACCTAATAAAGTGGCCAGTGACTCTCTCTCTCTCTCTCTCTCTCTCTCTCTATATATATATATGTATATATACACACAGTCATGGCAAAAAATATTGCCACCCCTGCAATTACAAATGTTTAGGAATTCTCATGATTTTTTGTTTTGTTAGTATTGGTATGACAAAAAAAGTGGAGAAACAAAAAGCCAAATCTGACTCATTCTACGCAAAACCCCAAAAATGAACTGGACAAAATTATTGGCATCTTCTCAAAATTGAAGGAAATAATTGCTGTCCAAGTTTGTGATGCACCTGTAGTTTATAATTAAGTTACCTGTATCAATAACAGGTGCTGACAATATAGAAATCACATTGGCAGTCAGTTAAAATGGTGAAAAATTTACTCAAGCTTTCTGTTGTGTGTCTCTGTGTACCACATAGAGCATGGAGAAGAGAAAAAGCAGCAAATTATTGTCTGAGGATTTGAGAACAAACATTGTGGAAAAGCATAGACAATCTCCACAGATCTTAACCTACCTGTGTCCACTGTGCACAACATTGTCAAGAAGTTTACAGCCCATGGCACTATAGCTAATCTCCCTGGACGTGGGCGAAAGAGAAAAACTTGATCAAAGATTGCAATGAAGAATTGTTTGGTGGATAAGGAACCTCAATCAACTTCCAGACAAATGCAAGCTGACCTTCAGGTACAGGGTACAACTGTGTCAGCTCGCACTATACGTCACCATCTGAAAAGGGACGCTATGGTAGGAGACCCAGGAGGACCCAACTGCTGACATAGAAACGTAAAAAAGCCAGATTGGAGTTTGACAAAACTTACCTGAGGAAGCCAAAATCCTTTTGGGAGAATATGCTGTGAACAGACGAAACAAAACTGCTTTTTGGTAAAGCCCATCATTCTACTGTTTTCAGAAAAAGAAATGAGGCCTTTAAAGTAAAGAATACAGTACCTACAGTCAAACATAGTGGGGGTTCACTGATGTTTTGGGGTTGCTTTGCTGCTTCAGGCACTGGATGTCTTGACCATGTGCATGTCATTATGAAATCTGAAGACTACCAAACAATTCTGGGGTGCAATGTAGGGCCCAGTGTCAGAAAGTTGGGTCTCCCTCAGAGGTCATGGGTCTTACAACAGGACAAAACACACGTCAAAAAGCACCTAGAAATGATTTAAGACAAAGCGCTGGAGAGTACTGAACTGGCCAGCAATGAGTCTAGATCTCAATCCCATCGAGCACCTGTGGAAAGATCTTAAACAGCAGTTGGGAAAAGGAACCCTTCCAGTCTGAGAGGCCTGGAGCTGTTGGCGAAAGAAGAGTGGTCCAAAAATCCAGTAGAGAGATGAAGGAAACTCGTTGATGGTTACAGGAAGTGATTCATTTCAGTTTTTTAATTTGAGGGTGCCAATAATTTTATCCAGTTCATTTTTGGGGTTTTGCGTGGAATGTGTCAGATTTGGCTTTTAGTTTCTCCACTTTTTTGTGTCATACCAATACAAACAAAAGAAATAAACATGAAAATGCGTAAACATTTGAAATTGTAACAATTTCTTGGTGAAGTGGTGCATTATCTTACAGAAATGCAGGAGTGCCAATATTTTTGGCCATGACTATATACACTATATTGCCAAAAGTATTGGGACGCCTGCCTTTACAAAACACGAACTGTAATGGCATCCCATCTCGGTGCTTTGCATTGTACTTGGTGATGTAAGGCTTGGATGCAGCTGCTCAGCATGGAAACCCATTTCATGAAGCTCTCTACACACTGTTGCTGTGCTAATCTAAAGGCCACACAACGTTTGGAGTTCTTTAGTAATTGACTCTGCAGGCAGTTGGTGACTTCTGCCCACTGTATGTTTCAGCGTACGCTGACCCTGCTCTGTGATTTTCCATGGCCTACCACTTTGTGGCTGAGTTTCTGTTGTTCCCAGTTGCTTCCACTTTGTTATAATACCACTAACAGTTGACCGTGCAATATTTAGCAGTAAGGAATTTTCACGGATGTACTTATGCTGCGACTTGAAGTCACACAGATATGAATGGAACTCATTGGGAAACATGGGGTGCGACTTTTATGCGACTTTGGGTCTACTCATAGACTCATGAGTAGACTCATGCATCTACTCATATTTAAAGCGGCGCTTCGGTCAAAGTATAAAAAAAACTGTAGCTGCTTACTTTAAAAAAAAAAGCACTGTCCTCACCGCAGCTGGTATCACCAGCCGTCCTCTCTCCCTGACGCCATGCCTGGGTGTGGGCACCCAGCTGTGTGGGGTAGGATTTGAAAGTATGGCAGGTTTATATTGTTGTATGAAACCCTGTTGGGGATGTTACTGGGGATGTCACCTCATTCTTTCTGTCATCTGACAGAAATTGCGTGTGTGTGGTGGTAGGTATTTGACATAAGCTGATGTGTACATTGGTCAGCATACAAGGAACAAAAAGAAAGGACAAGTAAAACCATGCTCTACATTTGAGTTGTAGTCCTGCCTATCATCCTGTCTTATGGTATACTTTGTCTTGATTCTTCTACCCGAGTCAAATCATTCAGTCAAAGATCTGGCTGTCATTGACTTTAATTGTGTATACAGTATGCATGTTACTGAATGGATGAAAAGCCGTGAAGTGTTTTCTGAATTTGACTAGTATGTTGGCAGCAGCAAAACCATACACATAAGTAAATCCCTTTTTTTTCTTTTTATATACAGTTGCAAGAAAAAGTATGTGAACCCTTTGGGATTACGTGGAGTTTTGCATGAATTGGGCATAAAATGTGCTCTGAACGTCATCTAAGTCACAACAATAGAAGAACACAGTCTGCTGAACATAATACTACACAAACATTAGATGTTGCCATGGTTTAATTGCACATAACATGTAAACATTCACAGTGCAGGGAGGAAAAAGTATGTGAACCTTTGGACTTAATAACTGGTTGACCCTCCTTTGGCAGCAATAACCTCAACCAAACGTTTCCTGTAGTTGCAGATCAGACCTGCACAATGATCTGGAGTCATTTTGGACCACTCCTCTTCACAAAACTGTTTCAGTGTAGCAATATTCTTGGGATGTCTGGTGTGAATCACTCTCTTAAGGTCATGCCACAGCATTTCAATGGGGTTGAGGTCAGGACTCTGACTGGGCCACTCCAGAAGGCGTATTCTGTGCTGTTGCAGCCATTGTTTTGTTGAATGACTTGTATGCTTTGGGTCATTGTCCTGTTGCATCACCCATCCTCTGTGGAGCTTCAGTTGGCGGACAGATGGTCGTACGTTTTCCTGCAAAATGTCTTGATAAACTCTGGAATTCATTTTCCCATCAATGACAACAATCCGTCCAGGCCCTGAGGCAGCAAAGCAGCCCCAAACCATGATGCTCTCTCCGCCATGTTTTACAGTGGGGATGAGGTTTTGATGTTGGTGTGCTGTGCCTTTTTTTCTCCACACATAGTGTTGTGTGTTCTTCCCAAACAACTCAATCTTGGTTTCATCTGTCCACAGTATATTTTGCCAGTAGTGCTGTGGAACATCCAGGTGCTCTTTTGCAAACTTCAAACGTGCTGCAATATTCTTTTTGGACAGCAATGGCTTCCTCCGTGGTGTCCTCCCATGTACTCCATTCTTGTTTAATGTTTTCCTTATTGTAGATGTGTCAACAAAAATGTTAGCATGTGCCAGAGATTTCTGTAGGTCTTTAGCTGACACTCTGGGATTCTTCTTTACCTCATGCAGCATTCTGCACTGTGCTCTTGCAGTCATTTTTACAGGACGACCATGCCTAGGGAGAGTAGCAACAGTGCTAAACTTTCTCCATTTGTAGACAGTCTGTCTTACCGTGGACACATGAACATCAAGGCTTTTGGAGATACTTTTGTAACCCTTTCCAGCTTCATGCAAGTCAACAATTCTTGATCGTAGGTCTTCTGAGAGCTCTTTTCTGCGAGGCATGGTTCACATCAGACAGTGCTTCTTGAAACCAGTAAACCCAAAACAGGTGTGTGTTTTTTAAGGGCAGGACAGCTGTCAGCAACACATCCAATATCATCACACTGATTGCAGTCAAGGTTGGCTCACTCCTGGCTCCAATTAGCTCTGGGAGAAGTCATTAAGCTAGGGCTTCACATACTTTTTCCTCCCTGCACTGTGAATGTTTACATGTTATGTGCAATTAAACCATGGCAACATCTAATTTTTGTGTAGTATTATGTTCAGCAGACTGTGTTCTTCTATTGTTGTGACTTATATGACATTCAGAGCACATTTTATGCACAATTCATGCAAAACTCCACGTAATCCCAAGGGGTTCACATACTTTTTCTTGCAACTGTACATGTGGCTATGAATTACATTGGAGGAATCTGCAGTATTAGCTTTGAATTTGTGGTATACACAGGTATGTAAAACAAAGTATAGCGTAGCAGGGAAAGTTACATTGTTAAGTGGTGGTTAAATTCCCATATCATGCTCTAAATCACAGTGTAGAAACATCCCTGCAGTGCATAAAACAGCAATAAACTAGTTAATGCTTATATCTTCTTCTCCAGCATCTTTATAGCCAGGGCACTGTGCCAAACAAACCGCACTGAACGCCTGTAGCTGAGCCAAACACAATCCTAATCATAGGCTGTTACTGTTACTGTTATTCAGTGAGCTGAGCTCCACACTACAACATTGTACGTGCTACGCAGAGCGAAGATTCACTGGACTTGTTTACTGTTCCCTGGAGATCCTCCAGAAACACAAAATTAAACATGCAGCAGATCCAATCCATAATGGGCAATCATTTAGATGTGCCCCAAGGAAACAGCTGAAATTAAATCAAAATATATTGAAGGATATATGGGATCAGTGACAAAAAAGACTAAAATTTGTTTTTTGTTTTTTTTTGCATTAGGAAAATGCAGTCCTCAAGTTATTGTGCATCTTGCCATAATACAGAAAACTTTCTGAGCTTAACACAGTCCAAGCAAACAAAAATTGTTGATTGGTTACATTACATAACACATTCATTTAAAATAGTTATGTCTCTACAAGATGGGTACTGTTAACCTATTGCACAATTCATTTTTAAAAACTGTATATACAGTATGATTTATCATAAGGACAAAAACACAACCAAGAGGGTATTGTTCATTAATAAAATGATTTAATGTTTGTTTAGCTAACTACAATCTTTAGATTGTACAATACATTAGGGCTCCATGCACACTAGTGTTTTTTTATTAAGCTCCTAGAAGCTGTTATTAGCATTTTATTTCTGCTCCTAGAAGCTAAATAGTGTTATTCTATTAGTCTATGCACACTACTTTAGGCTATTAGCATTTTTTGAGCTTCAGCATCTGGGAGCATAAAAAATATTGTGTTTGTAGAGTTTTTAGTAGCTAAACGCTACTAAAACACTCCTAACCGCTTTTTTCTGGCTGTTTTTCTCCCCCTACGTGTACTGTAAAATGCTAATAAAACACTAACGCTGCTAAACACTCCTGAACGCTACTAAAACGCTACTGAAAAATACTAATTCCAACGTTTTTTGAGCTGAAAAAAATGCTAGTGTGCATGGAGCCTTAAAGTGCAGCAACCCAGTAGAATAAACAGTGACATGGGCATATCTATCGGAGACAACACCTATCCAAACATCTGACACCCATATTTTAGATACATTGTAGTTAATATGGTAAAGTATGTCAAACATCTTAATCTTTTAATTAACAATGGGGCTGATTTACCAAAACTGGAGCGTGCAAAATTTAATGCAGCTGTGCATGGTAGCCAATCAGCTTCTAACTTCAGATTGTTCAATTAAGCTTTGACAAAAAAAATGGAAGCTGATTGATATCTATGCAGAACACCAAATTTTGCACTCTACAGTTTTAGTAAATCCCCGCAAATATGTCCATAACAGAATAGTTCATTCACTAACCCAATGCATTGTATTAGCAGTCTAATCCACCTCTGCACCGTGCGACAGTGCAGCTGCTCCAGGCTCCGGCCGGTTGCCTTAGTGAACTTCATCTGTCTTTCACATCAGGAACCCTCTTCATATCAGAATCACCTCCACCCCTTTTTACATTAGATGTCCCTCCCTTTACATCAGTGTCCTCAGAGCCCCTCCCTCCCGTGTCCTCAAAGCCTCTCACTCATTAGAATCCTCAGAGCATCCTCCCATCAGAGTCTTCAGCCCCCAGAGTCCTTAGAATCCCTCTCACATCAGTGTCCTACCTTATAATTAGTATAGCAGCATGGCAGAGACAGGATGCGGAACAGGTGTGGATGGATGGTAATTTCTACTCTTCTGAACACTGAGGCTAGGTTCACAGTAATGCGGTGCGGTACATCGCATGTGGTTCGCACAGGAACCGCACCGCATTCTTGTGCAAATCATATGCGATTTGTGTGTGGTGTGATCAGAGCCATACATTTTGCATGGCTCAAATTGCACTGCACCCACACCTGCATCAGAAAGGTGCAGGACCCTTTTTTGGGTCCGCACTAGAATCAGATCACATGGGTATTCACACCTGATTCAGCACATAGCACTGCGTTTTGCGGACCGATTTCGGGGTGTTGTTAACTTTACATAAACACCCGCATCGGTTTGCATGAACAGGGTGCGATTCTGATGCGGTGCGGAATTCTCACAGAAAACGCTGCAAATTCCACATTGCATCAGTGTGAACCCAGGCTGAGGGTGGCGCTGGATCACCATTTCCATGTTGTGAGCATGCCAGCCTGCCTGCACCTTGGACACACATAATGCTGTGTGGCACCATTAAATAGAGTACTCTGGGAAATCTGAGATTTCACAATACCACAAGAGCACTTTGATCTGCTAATTTGGTGGGGCTTCTACCATAATTTTTGGAGGTGCTATAGCACACCGAAGCACCTTCCTGGTTCTGCCCCTGTGTGCCACCTTCCTTCAGGTGGCACTCAGGGCATAGGCCATACTCTGGACAGCAATTACACTGCAAGGACAGTTTGCATAAAAGAGAAGTGCAGGAATCTATAATAACAAACGTTAATTCTGACCTAACTAGGTGCAACACCAATCCTCTGGCATCTGGGGGAATCCCAACATCATTGTAGAGATCCCTGCAGAGCTTGGACCAACTCTGTGATCTCAGCCCACAGTGGGCTTCAGGCTACTGTCGGCCTAATCTAGGTTACAGGAATGCAGACCTAAGTGCACTCCTGTGACTCACAGGAAAAGTATGGCCAGAAGAACTTTGGTCTTACTTGTCATTGACACTGACCATTCTGCTATATATTTCGACACTCATTCTGGCTGCCAAAGGGTTGAAGGTTTTTGCAGGTGGCTAAAATCTGCTGCAATAAAACTAGGCATTACTCTGGTGAATTCTGAATCACGTGGAGCTAAGCTGGAAATCTTTACCAAACTAATAGAGACAATGAAATATTGTGGTGGACCATGAAAAGCATGACATTGCATGCACAGTAACTCTCATGGATCCTCACACTGTGACACAACCGCTGTGAGATGACTGAGCAATAAGAAGGACAAGGCAAAGCAGGGACAGTTGGTAAGTATAGAGTCATAGAATATTCAAATAATGCTTTTATAATTATAATTATAGGCCTGATTGGCTAGAATTAGGTTATGCTGGTTTTGCACACTGCATTGAGTGTACCTGGATAGAGTATGACAGCATATCTGGCACTAGATAGATATATGCTATCAATGTCACTTCGGAATGGGGAGGAGAAAGTTAAAATGTGTAACTATGATTGGAAGATGATCATTTTGTGACCGCTGTCTGCATTTATTTATCTGTCACAGACAACTTTTTATGATGATACAAGACACTCACAACTTACAAGAACAAAATATCCTGGGAAATTTTTGCAAAATGAGAACAACTCATTTATTCAGGTCTCACAGCCATTAAACATACTCGGGGATTTCTCTAAAGCCCCAACACTCTTATGACATCATGTCCATTTAAATTGGCCTGCACCGCATTAAAAAACTCTTTCCGACCTTTTCAGTAGCTTTACCAACACGTGCCTAATTGCTGACAGCCTCTTAGCAACAGGTGATGCTGACAGTGGGCAAAGCCTGATAGGGAAGCTGAAACACTAGTTCAGGCATACTCTCACCTTGTTCTTGACAGCAGGCTGTCTATTGGCTATTGAACTGGCTACTGCCTGCTGTCAGCCACAAAGGGAGCAGCCCTAATGGGGAACCAGTATCTCAGCTTCACCATCAGGCTCCACCCACTTCCAGCATCACTGGTTGCTAGGAAGCTGTTGAGTGTGAAGGTCTTTAAGGCTGGCCATAGATCCGTAGAAAAACAAACCATCTGTTGAAAGAAAATCAAAATTGTCATTTGATTTTTCACATGATTTTGCCATCAGTTGTTTTGGAATTTTCCCTGCGAAAACATTTTTTTTCTTCATCTGCAAACTGATGCAATGTATTTTGAACTATTGACCTGAAATAATAACAATATCAGGGTTTATTTTGTTAAAGTGGAAGTAAGCCCACTTTTGTTTCTTTTACCTAGAGGTAAGCTTTATTGAAAGCTGTAGGTAAAATGATTATCTTATAAACGTGTACTGTTTAGGAGATATTCACGCTTTCTGACAGGCGGAGCATGCACTCTGAAGGAATTGCATACCCGTGCCATTGCTGCAGACCACTGTGCGGTGGCCCGAGGCTCCCGCGCACAAGTGCGGGAGTGATATCATCGCGGCTCGGCTAGTCAGACAGCGGGAGAGCGCGCCGCTGGAGGGCTTCGTTTTAAGATAAGTCCTTCATAATGTGCTAGTGTGCGATGCAGGGGCGGACTGACCATTCGAGAACTCAGGCACTGCCCGAGGGCCCGGGGTCAGTAGGGGGCCCCATGAGATGCCCCTGGTACCTTTCATAGGCTTTTTTGCGTGTGGTTTGAGTGTGGGCGAGGACACAGGGGCCCCATGATCCCCTATTGCCCGGGGGCCCCATGAGTTGTCAGTCCGCCCCTGGTGCGAAGCATACTAGAACATTACGACATTACCTTGCAGGGAATTTTTTTCTTTCAAGTTGTTCTTTAGTACCTCTTTAAATAGCTTTGCTTTACACACTTCCAGCCCCATCTATCTGGATTCCTTCTTGTGTTTACAAGACTGCAATACACAAAGTGTTGAACTTGCTTGTCCTCTGCAGCCAGCTCTAACTGCAGGAAATGTTTTATTCCCTATAGTACAAAAACACACACACTACGCTATAGTCAACAAAATAAGTTATTACAGAACTTTCATGACAGATAATGTTCTTTTTACTCATGTACATTTCAGTTTTATTTTATTTTTTTCGAACGATAACCCTACACGTGATTCAAAAAATTTTCATTTTGATAACATTTTTTAAAATACAAACCTTGCTCTGTTTTTATTATAAATCAACAAAATAAAAAAAAAATAAAAAAATTTACATTTTCTCTCTGCTGTATTTTGTAATTTCATATTATTTCTTTTAATGCTTTTAATCCTTATGCACACTGGGCATTTAGCCCCTGTGCATAAGATTTTAGCATTTTTTCATGTAAGCAGAAGGCACAGGTGCTTTATCCAGCCCCATTGCCAGCATTCTGTAAAATTCAATGAGGGGCTGAAAGCTGCTGCAGCTGAACAGGGCTGGGCTTTCCAACAAGTGGTACTAAAATTTAGTCCAGTAAGCTTGCAGGGACAGATTCCGAGAACCAAATAAGCCTTTGTGTATATGGTCTCTCTTTGAGCTGACTGAACACAGTACAGAACCTGTCCATGCATAGACTTCTATGGGATGCTCATACCTCAATTTAGGGGCTAATATTTAGGCAACCCTAGGGTTCCTTGAGCTGTAGCTGACTGACCTCCCATTTTATGGTTTATGCATAGTTTTGGGGTCAGAAGGCAAGCACATGACACCAATAATCTGCTGTCTGTAAGGGGGATTTATGACCATCACTGTAAGGGTGGAATTCTTCTCAATAGCCACCAATGTAAGTACAATTTTCCTGCTGACCACCAACGTCTTAGTTTTAGCAGTTCCCTGAACTATTTTAAGGGTTCTCTGGGGTAAAAAGGTTGAGGGTTGATTTAGGCAGTCCATAGATGCTATTCAGCTCACACTCACACTCAGTAAACACTTCTCTTTCTGGCACTTTTTGGTGAGGGCGAGTGGGTACCTGGTTTTGACAGATATCTGCTTCTAATTTGGGTCCGATTGCTGCTGCAATCCACCAGAAGCTCTCCTTCTTCCCCCCCCCCACCCTCTCCTTCAACCATCTGGGACATGTCACAGGTCTTAGAAGGCTACGAGACCATACGCAAAGTACAGCATGGCTCGTACCTGTGCAGTGGGCAGCTGGCTGTAAAGCTGCAAGGAATCACAGTGGCTATCCACAGTTAACATACCAATGTTGTGGACCTGAAGACAAGCAAACAACCAGTTCAGATGTAGCTGCTGAATTTCAATTTTATTCAAATGGTGAAGATCCGCTTTAAGTAAGCAAAAGTTCAGCGTGAGGTCTGCACTGTTTTCCATTGTAAGTGTTTTGGGAAAAGTGCATTAAAAAATGTTTGATATGTAACTTCATTCATGATATAAACTGTGTTTTGCCAAATGTTTTGTGAAGGGACATCACTGGTCACATGACGTGCACTAGAGAAGTCCTGGAAATGTGTTGCTGTATATACATGCAGACGCAGACTGGGAGACGAGTAGATGGATAAATTGCCTCCTTGTTTCCTATGTGATCTGAAAGTAGGCTCACTAGGAACATAACAATCATTTGAAAATACTTATCTCCAAAAAAATGTCAGTCTTATTTATAAATGTTTACTTATTAAGAACTGGAGTCACCAATCAGATATGCCCTGTAAGTTTAAATTTAATTGTTGGTTAACTCACCTTTTTAGCTATTTTACTCAGGATCCAAATTATACTATATGTATATAAACCTGTAATTTGTTTCCAGTGAACATTATATTTCTTGCAGCTTCTGAAATTTCCTTTGTAATAACACAGAGGCTTCCCCTTTCTCGTCTTGTAGACACATACAGATCCCTATTTTTGTTTATATTGTCCGCAGGATAATTCCTGGCCATTGTGTTATTGATGTAGCAGTTATTTTCACTAAATTCATTATTTTTCCTCACAACAATTTCATCAGCAAAATGTTCAGCTCGCAAACATTAATATCACACAGATATGTTATTGGCATTTTTACAGTTTCACTATTGGAAGGCTGGATTTCTCACCAACTGGTATTTTATCATGACATTTCTCCACTCGTCAATAGACACATCAAAGTACTCCATAATTATCACCAGGCAAAACTTCACTCTCTCTCAATCAACATTGACTATTTTTACTTCTTATGCTACTAGCATTAGTAAATAGATAGGAAAGTATATAATATTTGTTTTAATTCTTTTTTTCATTTCTTCAGTTACTTCCTGGTTTCCAGGCCTAGGCAAATGTTGTCATACATCCCAGAAATCTTGAAGGGAAGGAGCAGTTTTCCTAGCTAAGCACACCTTCCTGTCCGTGCACCTGAGCTATGGGCAGATAGATTCCAAGAAGTAAACGCTACATCTGCCCTTACTCAAGATGGCCACTGCCAGAAAATGCTAGGGGGGTGTTTTTCAGGTTTCCAGCAAAATAAAATATGGGCACATGGATGGATAGGAGAGTTTGCATTAAATATTAAAAATTAATTATAGTGTTTTTGGTTTGCGGCACTCAGATGCAATATAGGTCAGCTTTAAGAAAGGGTAACTTGTGATGTGAGAAGGATAACATTAATTTGAATGTTACCCTGCTCTCCCCATTCCTCATTCCCCTCCTCCTGCTACCCTGATCAAACTTCTCAACAGCAGTACATACCTTAGATGGAGGCAAATGAAGTCACAGCTTTTCCTGCCTTCCCAGGGCTAGGCCATGTTTATGTCATCTCCATTTTCCAGTTTCCAGTAAAATTGGTGTGTGTCCCATAGTCCAGCCCATGCTTGTGTAAAATAGATGGAGATAGCCCCCAATTTCTGTTGCCAAACCTAATACATACATTCAATAACAAACATTTCAAACGCAAATAATGCTCATCAAATGATTTTGCATTGAGCAACCATGATCCTCCTATTTTCGAGTCCCCTGCCAGCATTTTTTGCCCCTTCCACCCCCCACCGCATGCCCCCAAAGCAACCTGCTTGCTTCAGAGGTACTCGTGCATGCTTGCTCCCAAACCGGCTCTGTGTTTCCATAAGACACACAGTGCGGCACGGCCCCCGTCCCCTACTCTCTCCTCACTGGCTGTGATTTCCAGAAGCAGGAGCCAATGTCTCCCACTGCTGTGTCTGAGCCAGTAAGGAGAGAGAGCCAAGAGAGACTCTGCTCTCGTGCACATCGCTGGGTTAAGATCGGGCTCAGGTATGTATTTGGGGGGTGGGGGGGGCTTTTTTCAGAAGGTTTTTAACCTTAAAGTGTTACTAAACCCACAAGAGTAAAATCAGTCTATAAATGCACTAAAGCATGCTTGTTATACTCACTGTGGAACCTAAGGGGTTAATTCTCTGCATTGTGTAAAAAAAAAGTCTGTTTGATCCTGTCTTCTCTGATCCTCCCCTTCTTTTACTGTCCCCAAGCCATCTGTCGTAGTACAAAGCAGCAGTGGCATGTTTGCACATGCTCTTTTTGGTGTGTATTGCTAAAGAATTTTTGTTTTCTTTGGGAGGGTGCATGTGATCGGCACAGGCCAATCAGCACTGTCAGGACAGAGGGTCAGGGTCATGCAGCCTCATAGGACAGTCAGAGAAGAAAGAAAACTCCTCTTACAAGATTAACCAGTGCTCAGCAGGACATTGATAGATGTCACAAGGCTGCTATATACTGCTGATGAGAATAGGTATATAGCAGTTTATATTTACTAAAATAATCACATTTCCATGTTCTGTATATTGTGGAAGACCAGATGTAGTGAATGCAAGATTATAGGTTTAGTAACACTTTAATTCAGAGAATGCAGTAAGGTAAAAAAGCCTTCTGCCTTTAGAACCACTTTAACTGCTTCCCACCTGGCCACTGCACATAAACGGTTGGGCGGGACAAGCGCCAGTGTGGGAGGATATGGCCATATGTCCTACCATACCTTGGGCTCATGTGCGGCCTCAGGGCTGTGCAGTGGTGCCATCCTGTGATGGCTGTGTCCCTCAGACAGGAGGTCACAGATCAGGAGATCTGCTCTCCTATTGGTCCTCCTGATCATGTGATGGCTGTGTCCAATCACAGCCATCACACAATGTAAACAGAAGCACCTGTCTCTTTATCAGTTCCCCTTCTCACAGAGAGCATGAGTGAGGAGAGGTAGAGGTGATCTGTGCAGCCTGTCAGGGATCTATGTGTAGCTGCTGATTTTACTGTGCAGTCACACACTAGTGGACTATCAACATCTGTTACAGTTTCCCAGTGCACAACAATATCTGCAATAGTGTCCCAGTGCATATCAACAGCTGTCGGTATCCCCAGTGCACATCGACATCTGTAGGTGGCCCAGTGAACATCAACATCTATCACAGCGTCCCAGTGCACAACATCTGCCAGGATCACCTGTGCAAATTAACATCTGTTGGTGTTCCAGTGGACTATCAAAATCTGTCGGTGTCCCAGTGTACCAACATCTTCTGCAATAGTGTCCTAGTGCAGCATCAACATCTGTCGGTGTCAGTGGGCCAGAAACGGATTCAGAGGAGGAAGGGTTCCCAAGAAAGAGATTCAGGTGATCTGCGGAGGAGAGTCAACCACAAGCACATCCTTCCAAGGAATGTACATCCTTGCGAAGTAGCGAACAACAGCAGTGCAGTAGTCTGTAGTAGTGGGATGTCATGTCCAGAACAAAGAATTATGGCCTATACCACATGTGGTATCGCCATACTCGGGTGAAGAAGCAGAATGTGTTTTGACTTGTAATTCTAAGTATGCATAAGCTGTGTGTTAGAATTATCTTATAAATTGACAACTTTGTGTAAAAAAAAAAAATGTCTTCATTTTCTTTACACATTTTCCAAAAACTTGTGGCAAAAAAATTACATGTTCAAAACACTCATTATGCCTCATTTGTGGTCATTTTGTTGGGTGTTTCTGTTGTCCTGTTGCTCCAGAGCATTAAGGAAATTAGATGCGTAATATATGCTCCTTGAAAGCCCAAAGGTGCTTCTTGGATTTTGGCCCCCTCTATGTGGCTAGGCTGTGAAAAAATCTCACACATGTGGTATCCCTTTACATGAGAGGAGAAGCAGAATGTGTTTTGGAGTATAATTGCAAGTAGACCTATGCCGCTTGTGAGAAATAACATGTTAAAATGACAATTTAGTGACAAAATATTTTTTTATTTAATTTTTTATTTTCCAAAGACTTGTGGGAAAAATATTATAGCTTCAAAACATTCACCATACCTCTTAATAAATCCTTTGGGGTGTCTACTTTCCGAAAGGGGATCATTTGGGGGGTATTTATACTGTCCTGGCATTTTAGGGCTTCAGGAAATGAGGTAGGCCTTCAGTACATCAGGACTGATCAATTTCCATACACTGTATATATACCACAGCTTGTAGACTCTATAATTTTCATACAGACTAAAAATAATACACTGATTTGGGTTATTTTTAACAAAGAAATGTAGCAGATTAAATGTTGGCCTACATTTATGAAGATCAATTATTTATTTTCAAAATTTTATAACAGAAACTAAGAAAATGTGTTTTTTCATAGTTTTTGTTCTTCTTTTTTTGTTTATATAGCAAAAAGTAAAAAAACCCAGTGGTGATTAACCCTTTTGCAGCCAGGTCCCTAAGTGGAATGGACTGACAGCAGGGGTTTTTACACACACTCCCAGTAGCTTCAGCCACCTTGATTGTCTGCACATCTGACAAGCAGATTCCTGTCTGTCAGATGGAAGCATTCAGGTGGCTGTGCTGTCACCTGAATGCCCCCCCCCACCCCATGCACGCCACACCATCTATCCCGGGCTCCGCTTGGCCATCTGCGGGCCTTGGACCGGCATAGCAGGTGCCACCAGGTAGAGGTGAGAAAGCAGAGTGGTCACAGGTCCATTCTCCTCCCCTTCTTGTTGCTGACCCGGAAGCAATTTGTAAAGCAAAATAAAAAAAACCGCAAAAATGGCGGTTTTGGTTATACGTTTGAATTACAGGAGTGCAGCTAGTTCTGCACTCCTGTGACATGGTTTCAGCTGACTGCGGGCTGAAGTCTGCTGTCGGCTGACATCATAGTGCCAATCCAGGCTCTGAAAAGATTCTGTCGATATGGTTGAGATCCACCCAGAACTATGGACCAGCACCTGGCTCACTCAGCGATCCTCCTGAAGCCTAATCTAGCCCCTCTTGCCTCCTCCACAGCCCAGTGCTCTAGTAAGCACTTGGGGGGTGTAGGGGGACAGAGCAGTGACTGGAGACTAACAGTCACTGCTCTCTGCTCAGATCGGAGGGGTAGAACTGAGTCTTTGATCCCTCGGTTCTCTATGCAGAGCCAGCGGGGGACCTAAGTGAGTATAAATGTTTTTTTCTCCAGCCCATACTTCTCTTTTAAATACAACCAAAATAAATCTCTATTTGACTCAAAAAATGATACAACTTTCATCGGGGTACAGTGTTGCATGACTGAATAACTGTCATTCAAAGTGTGAGACTGCTGAAAGCTGAAAATTGTCCTGGGCAGGAAGGGGTTGAAAGTGTCCAGTATTGAGATGGATATGGCAGTGGAGACTTCAATCATTTTCATATGAGATAGCGCTTTTACAATTTTTAATGGTAAGGAAGTTAGGAGGTCAGTTACAACTTCTCTATTAAAAGTGACATTATATTATTTACAAACATAGTATGTAATTGTTTCGGAATAAAAATCAAGTAATTAACATGGTTATTAAATATTGTGTCTTAAAAACCATATTTCCAAAGAGAAGGATTTAGATATTATGGGTCAGGATCCATAAGTTTAAAACTTTGCTCTATGGTTTGTACATGTGTTATGCAGTTCCTCTATTTCAACATATTGATAGGCAAATATACATATAACTTTGTTCATTGTGTATCTGTCTCCTCCTGGTTTGTAAAGTAATCCTCCTTTAAACACCCTACTGTTATGTGAATATCCCCCACCCACCACTTGTATAAGGAGTCCAGTACTTGGTCTATTAAAACGAATCTGTGCAGTAGAACAGCATCCTCTTAGAGACCCTTACAGCTGTCGGCACTTTGCACTACATCATGGATTTATATTGAAATCCGAGCTGCTCCTTCCTCTACATATTTTGAATTTCAGATTTCTGTTTTTGATAGAATCTGTCAAATGCTGAAGATAAAGAAATCCTGAAAATTTTGGTCTCTGACGAACTGAGAACAGCCTGGAAGTGGATTCTTCTTTTGATGTGAAGAGGCAGTGAGTGCCAGAGGAAAAGACATTCATTAAGGAATAGAATAAAAGGTATGTAAAGCTTTGCTTTATTGCTTTTCACTCCGTTCTTTTCTACTGAGTTTAATGGACATTTAACAATTACTAAATGGTCTCACAGCACTCTTAAATTAATTGTTCCATCCTCGTCTCTATTTATATTAATCCTTGAAGTCTCTTTTTGACAAAACGTATACTTTACTTTTTCAATTGACTGCATGGGTATTGCCTGATCAAAGCAATGTGGCATGTAGAACCATTCAAACCTCGTATTTATTCAAATTTGTTAGACACACTGCAAAGGTACAAAGGAACATGGAATTCTGGGAAAGGACAAGTAGCTCCCCTTTATACACTGTGAATTGCTTATTGTCTTGTAACTTTTGTCCTCATTTGTTCAATGACATGTAACGTTGGTAGAAACATTTTAGAAAGTTCAGAATCTATTCCACAGAAACCTCAGCATTGATTTGTCATGTATTCTGTTTTAAATGACATCACAGTATTAGGTTGCGTAAATCCCCAAAGACAAAGCATAATCATTCACATTTTTTTCTCCTTTTACTGTTGTCATCTTAACGCTCTCTTTTAATGGTATTGGATTTTAAATATCTTTTCTTTCAGTTAAAATGAAAGATTTTACTTTACTACTTCCTCCTAAGAAATGTAAAATGTAAAACCAGCACTGAAATGTCACATATACAAATACATCCCAATAGTGAACTTTTTTCTTTGACATTTTTATGGACTTCTGTTGATTTTTCAATGTTTTTGTCATCTGTGTAGATAAAGTGTTTTTGGAGCCTCTTGTTGAAGGCTGAATAGAACTGTGCTGTGCCTGTAGCACTGACCTTTTTAATCTGAATGTTAACTAAAGGAATTATTTTCACACTTTATGGCTATGTATACACATGCTTTTGTGGGGGGTTGTAAAAATACATGACTGAGCCGAGTTTTAATCGGTGCTCCTTATGCAAAAAGGTAGAAGATGGAGGTGTACACATGCTGTGGGCATGACACTTTGCATCAGAGCACAGAAAAAATGTACCCCATGCATTCAGCAGACAGTATTGCGACCTAATCACCCCAACCACCTCGCAATCCTGTACCATACATGCAGTTGTGGCATGGTAGTGTGGGTATTTAGGGGTTATACCAGGCGATGAGGCGGTGACATGACACCTCCTCACCACCATTGCCTACTGAAAAGCTATCTACTGTTGATCATTCTACAGAGGGTGAAGCTTGTGTAAAGGAGCCCTTACACTACTGTATATGCCTATAATTTCATAGTCTACTGATTTGTAGATTCTCCCTCTGGTGGCTGTTTTTATTTCACTTAAAACATTCAGCCTACCTAAAGTGGACCTTTGCTTTCAGCACATATTTTACCTAGTCTGAATCCTCCCTCCCCTCTCCTGTCACGCGATCACAAAAAATAAAAACATTAAATACTTTCTTATGCATGCAGCTCATCTCTAGCTGCAGCTGGAGGACTTACTGAAGAGATGAATTCATTAAATCCTCCCCCTCCCCTTCCTCTGTGGTTGAGGAATAGGAGGGCTTGCTAGTAAAAAATTAGGACACTGTTTACAAATGTGATCACTGTGATTGATCATCACAGTGATCCCAAGGCATAGAGTCGCTCCAGTTGGCTGTGTGCCTTTAGCTGATGCTCTCCACACAAAGTCAAACTAAAATGTTGTACAGGTACATCCACCCACCCTGGTAAATTCTAAGGCATAAAATGTGCATTTTGAATCAATAAATGCAGCACACAACGCTACCCAAAAAAATGTGAATGTTTGTTTGTAGGTATGTGTGTATATATATATATATATACAGTTGCAAGAAAAAGTATGTGAACCCCTTGGGATTACGTGGAGTTTTGCATGAATTGGGCATAAAATGTGCTCTGAACGTCATCTAAGTCACAACAACAGAAGAACACAGTCTGCTGAACATAATACTACACAAACATTAGATGTTGCCATGGTTTAATTGCACATAACATGTAAACATTCACAGTGCAGGGAGGAAAAAGTATGTGAACCTTTGGACTTAATAACTGGTTGAACCTCCTTTGGCAGCAATAACCTCAACCAAATGTTTCCTGTAGTTGCAGATCAGACCTGCACAACGATCTGGAGTAATTTTGGACCACTCCTCTTCACAAAACTGTTTCAGTGTAGCAATATTCTTGGGATGTCTGGTGTGAATCGCTCTCTTAAGGTCATGCCACAGCATTTCAATCGGGTTGAGGTCAGGACTCTGACTGGTCCACTCCAGAAGGCGTATTCTGTGCTGTTGCAGCCATTGTTTTGTTGAATTACTTGTATGCTTTGGATCATTGTCCTGTTGCATCACCCATCCTCTGTGGAGGTTCAGTTGGCGGACAGATGGTCGTACGTTTTCCTGCAAAATGTCTTGATAAACTCTGGAATTCATTTTCCCATCAATGACAACAATCCGTCAAGGCCCTGAGGCAGCAAAGCAGCCCCAAACCATGATGCTCCCTCCGCCATGTTTTACAGTGGGGATGAGGTTTTGATGTTGGTTTGCTGTGTCGTTTTTTCTCCACACATAGTGTTGTGTTTTCTTCCCAAACAACTCAATCTTGGTTTCATCTGTCCACAGTATATTTTGCCAGTAGTGCTGTGGAACATCCAGGTGCTCTTTTTTGAACTTCAAACGTGCTGCAATATTCTTTTTGGACAGCAATGGCTTCCTCCGTGGTGTCCTCCCATGTACTCCATTCTTGTTTAATGTTTTCCTTATTGTAGATGTGTCAACAAAAATGTTAGCATGTGCCAGAGATTTCTGTAGGTCTTTAGCTGACACTCTGGGATTCTTTACCTCATGCAGCATTCTGCGCTGTGCTCTTGCAGTCATTTTTACAGGACGACCATGCCTAGAGAGAGTAGCAACAGTGCTAAACTTTCTCCATTTGTAGACAGTCTGTCTTACTGTGGACACATGAACATCAAGGCTTTTGGAGATACTTTTGTAACCCTTTCCAGCTTCATGCAAGTCAACAATTCTTGATCGTAGGTCTTCTGAGAGCTCTTTTCTGCGAGGCATGGTTCACATCAGACAGTGCTTCTTGAAACCAGTAAACCCAAAACAGGTGTGTGTTTTTTAAGGGCAGGACAGCTGTCAGCAACACATCCAATATCATCACACTGATTGGAGTCAAGGTTGGCTCACTCCTGGCTCCAATTAGCTCTGGGAGAAGTCATTAAGCTAGGGCCTCACATACTGTTTCCTCCCTGCACTATGAATGTTTACATGTTATGTGCAATTAAATCATGGCAACATCTAATGTTTGTGTAGTATTATGTTCAGCAGACTGTGTTCTTCTATTGTTGTGACTTAGATGACGTTCAGAGTACATTTTATGCCCAATTCAAGCAAAACTCCACGTAATCCCAAGGGGTTCACATACTTTTTCTTGCAACTGTATATATATATACACATTCATGACTAAAAAGCCATGGAAATCAATAAAGGTGCATAAATAATATAATACATTTGCATAGTCAATCCAACTATGAATAATAAATCAACAACAACAAAACCATAAACAATATAGTGTTTAAAAAAACATCTTCCAGAAGATGAGGAATGTGACAGCAAATCTTTAGTGTGTTAAAGTGCTTGTGCTTCACACCCTTCACAATACACACCAGTGGTATAACTCACCAGATTTTCCACTTATTACAAAATGGTCAAACAGCTCAGGGCAAAATTGCTCAAAGCACAGGAATCCCTTGGTTCCTACAATCTGCATAACACTCATGAAAAGCAACTCCCATTCAAAAAAGTTTAAAGGAGAAAAGGCTCATAGCATAAAGCAGCTTCTTTATTAGAATATCACATTAAAAACAATCCAGTGGGAATCACAAACAGCACTCAGCCCAGCATTAAGGATCTCACAGCTAAGACCCGAATTGTCCAGCTCACCGGTGCACTTCTCTCAGCATTCTGACGTCACATTACTCAAGCCCTGCCCAATGTGTTTCGTCTGTAGGAACATCATCAGGAATGGTCCTCCTATAGTTTCAAATCCATTTAACTAGGCTGAGCGGAAGTAGTAGTAAGGAACAAACCCTCTTTCAGCACTGCTAAACAGGAAGCACACTCTACATATCTAGTAGTATAGTTGAACATGTATAATTATAAATGATTATTAATTAACCCACTTTGATTATATTCCAAACGTTAAAGCTTAGCTGTAGCCAGATATAAATCACAAAATACATGTAGTTGTGTGTTTGATAAAACTACTGACTGCATTTTTAAAGAATCTAGTCTAAAATTTGGCTTTTTGTCAGTCTCTTGTAATATCCTGTAAACTACACAGGACCAGTCAAGGTGTGCTAAAAGTACATACAGTCAGGTCCATAAATATTGGGACACCGACACAATTCTAACATTTTTGGCTCTATACACCACCACAATGCATTTGAAATGAAACAAACAAGATGTGGTTTAACTGCAGACTGTCAGCTTTAATTTGAGAGTATTTACATCCAAATCAGGTGAACGGTGTAGGAATTACAACAGTTTGCATATGTGCCTCCCACTTGTTAAGGGACCAAAAGTAATGGGACAATTGGCTTCTCAGCTGTTCCATGGCCAGGTGTGTGTTATTCCCTCATTATCCCAATTACAATGAGCAGATAAAAGGTCCAGAGTTAATTTCAAGTGTGCTATTTGCATTTGGAATCTGTTGCTGTAAACTCTCAAGATGAGATCCAAAGAGCTGTCACTATCAGTGAAGCAAGCCATCATTAGGCTGAAAAAACAAAACAAACCCATCAGAGAGATAGCAAAAACATTAGGCATGGCCAAAACAACTGTTTGGAACATTCTTAAAAAGAAGGAACGCACCGGTGAGCTCAGCAACACCAGAAGACCCGGAAGACCATGGAAAACAACTGTGGTGGATGACCGAAGAATTCTTCCCCTGATGAAGAAAACACCCTTCACAACAGTTGGCTAGATCAAGAACACTCTCCAGGAGGTAGGTGTATGTGTGTCAAAGTCAACAATCAAGAGAAGACTTCACCAGAGTGAATACAGAGGGTTCACCACAAGATGTAAACCATTGGTGAGCCTCAAAAACAGGAAGGCCAGATTAGAGTTTGCCAAACGACATCTAAAAAATCCTTCACAGTTCTGGAACAACATCCTATGGACAGATGAGACCAAGATCAACTTGTACCATAGTGACGGGAAGAGAAGAGTATGGAGAAGGAAAGGAACTGCTCACAATCATAAGCATACTACTTCATCAATGAAGCATGGTGGTGGTAGTGTCATGGCGTGGGCATGTATGGCTGCCGATGGAACTGTTTCTCTTGTATTTATTGATGATGTGACTGCTGACAAAAGCAGCAGAATGAATTCTGAAGTGTTTCGGGCAATATTATCTGCTCATATTCAGCCAAATGCTTCAGAACTCACTGGACGCTGCTTCACAATGCAGATGGACAATGACCCAAAGCATACTGCAAAAGCAACCAAAGAGTTTTTTAAGGGAAAGAAGTGGAATGTTATGCAATGGCCAAGTCAATCACCTGACCTAAATCCAATTGAGTATGCATTTCACTTGCTGAAGACAAAACTGAAGGGAAAATGCCCCAAGAACAAGCAGGAACTGAAGACAGTTGCAGTAGAGGCCTAGCAGAACATCACCAGGGATGAAACCCAGCGTCTGGTGATGTCTGTGTGTTCCAGACTTCAGGCTGTAATTGACTGCAAAGGATTAGCAACCAAGTATTAAAAAGTGAAAGTTTGATTTATGATTATTATTCTGTCCCATTACTTTTGGTCCCTTAACAAGTGGGAGGCACATATGCAAACTATTGTAATTCCTACACCGTTCACCTAATTTGGATGTAAATACCCTCAAATTAAAGCTGTCAGTCTGCAGTTAAAGCACATCTTGTTCATTTCATTTCAAATCCATTGTGGTGGTGTATAGAGCCAAAAATGTTAGAATTGTGTCGATGTCCCAATATTTATGGACCTGACTGTATGCTAGTAAAAACTTGCGGACCAGAGGAGAGAGATGAAAAGAGGACCTATGTAATCTAGTGCTTCTCCTTTTAGAATCCATTCACATATCGGCTTTTTGAATCGTGGGTGGAATCGCCGTGCTGTTAAAATGTGAAATCGCTCATCAATATGTTCAGATGCCATTAATTTCAATGGCACCTGAAAACGCAGGGTGATTTTGCCACGCATTTTTTCACTCGACAAACACCCTGCAATCACGCAAACAAACTTGTGCTCCAGGGCTTTGCGAATCACAGGACTAAATGTACAGAAATGGAATATCCTTTGACAGGAAAAACACATTCAGTATACGCCCATCAGCCATAACATTAAAACCACAGACAGGTAAAGTGAATAACATTAATTATCTTGTTAAAATGGCACCTGAAAATGGGTGGAATATATTAGGCAGGGTCATGGGTAGCCAGGGATTTCTTGATGCACGTGGGGGGCGAAGGCTGGCCCATGTAGTCCTATCTAACAGAAGAGCTAATGTAGCTCAAAATGCTGAAAAAAAGGTAATGCTGGTTCCGATAGAAAGGTGTCAGAACATCACACAGTACATTGCAGTCTACAGTCAAAAACGCCTACATTGGGCACATGAACATCAGTACTGAACCTCCGAGCAATGGAAGAAGGTGGCTTGGTCTGATGAATTACATTTTCTTTTACATGGCAGAGTGTGTGTGTTGCTTACCAGGGGAAGAGATGGCACCAGGACACAGTATGGAAAGAAGACAAGCCAGCAGAAGCTATCACAGCATGATGCTTTGGGCAATGTTATTGCTGATCTGTGTATTTTTTTTAGGTGTATTTAATTGTGTGCCTGGAGTCCAGCTTTAAACTTGATCTGTGGCCATGATCTGGACATTCAAATATGTACATATTCTGAACAAGCAGTAAATAAGCTTTGAAACAAGCCCTTGCTGATCCTTCATTCTAATAAAGCAATTCATTATCAAAGTCCATAATACAAGAAGTGAAGTAGTTCAAGTGGGGATTCAGCATTTTTCTCTCTCTCCTCTTTGTGTGCATCAGCTCCGTGTTTATATTGAAATTTAGAAGGCTAGCTGGCTGTCAACACAGTGCTGTCAGATATAGTTGAGCAACAGAAAGGAAGTAAAAGTAAAACTGAAAAGCTTCTTTTGCAAAATGTGAGCTTGAATGATTCCACAGTGCATGCAGCTTCAAAGGTCAGGGAGTTCTTTTTTTTTTAACCCAATAATGACACAGTAACACCTATATGTGGTGTCCAGGAGGTGGGCTTTAAACCTTCCACTTTTGAGCTGGAAATGCGCCACACAGCGCGCTCCCAGCACAGAACCTGGGCTCTCATACAAACAATCAGGATCTAGGACTTCTGGTTCCCGGTCACCTGATTGCTGTGATAGCTTATGATTAGCTATCACAGTAATCAGTCACTCTGCAGCCCACCCATGTGTTTTCTTTCTCTTCTGAATGGAGTGAAAGAAACATATTTTTCTCTTCTTGCAGGAGAGAAAGATACAAACAAAAGTGTGTAAAAAATATAATACGTTTTAAAAATTAAGATGATGCTAAACACACACTGTTTTATTGACATTGTCCCATCTATTTCTGTATGTGGATGATGGCACTGTACTTATTTTAATAAAAAAAAAAAAATCTATGTACCCGTTTTCCCCATCGATATACAGCTGTCACATAGCCCAGATCTTTCTCAGCCTGTCTTTGGGGAAATATATGCAGGAGGAGCTTCTCCTCTGCTGCTGGTTACATGTTCAAATTAAAAAAAAACAACCTTTGGAATACGGAGTTAAAAATGAATAATTAATATTAATAAACTGTTTTAAATTGTCATACAAATATACATTTGAAATCAAATCTTTATAATTTTTTGGCAATGGTGTGGGTGGATTTCTGCCAATTACAGGCTGTGTCACGCCCTCCAGCCTGTGTCTTAGAATAAGAGAGAGGTGAAGCATGTAATATGCTGCCCCCATTGTGTTTAGCTGCTTAGTGGGCATGGAGGAGGAGGGAGGGAGTGGTCTGTCATTTACCACTGTGTATACACCCACATGTGTAAAGCTATACTCACATGGGTTGCTCAGATGTTATAGGGAGGAAATGCTCAGCATGGAAACTTACTGAAAACTGAGCATGTGCAGAGTTGCCACCACAGCTGCAAATTCCCTTTCTGAATTGCGGACATGGACAGAAGGTGGAGATAGAGAGCAGTAGGGCAGTCGGATCAACCTGTTTTTTTTGCAGAATACAGATCTCATAGTGCCTGAGTGAGTATGAACAGCATGTAATGCAGCATTTATTGATTGTTTTTTATGTGAGTTTAGTGACACTAAGAAAAAAAAAAGAGCTAGATTAATGTTTAGTCTAGGTCCGGGTTACAGTTAGTATAAGAGTCAAGGGGTAAAGCCAGGGTCAAAGGTCAGGATCAGCAATTTGATTAAAAACTGCATTTAACCACCTCCCACCTGGCCAATATACATAAACGGCCAGGTGGAAGCTTTCACATATGCATACGTCTCTCAACCGGGGCCTACACGTGGCCAGGAGGCCGTGCAGCAGCTCAATTCTGTGATGGCTGTGTCCCTTGGGCACAGCACATCACAGACCAGGATATGGGCTCTCTGATTGGCCCTCCCAATCACGTGATACCTTTG
Source organism: Staurois parvus (assembly GCF_062004578.1). Taxonomy (NCBI): domain Eukaryota; kingdom Metazoa; phylum Chordata; class Amphibia; order Anura; family Ranidae; genus Staurois; species Staurois parvus. The sequence goes on from NW_028318511.1 coordinate 6,289,838, forward strand.
TCCAATCACAGCCATCACAGAACATAAACAGAGACACAAGAGAGCTCAGTGCAGGGTGGTGGGTAATTGGAGGATGCAGCCTGTGACAGCCCAGCTGTGTAGCTAATGATTTTATATTTCAGCTACACAGAGATTACACAAATTGCATGCCCCCCCCCCTACCCCGTGCTTACGTGCAAAGGCAAATGCACGCGTTTGTCTCACACGCATAAGTAAACGACAGACGCACCACAAATGTGAGGTATTGTCACAAACGTCAGAGTGAGAGCAATAATTCTACCACTGGACATCGTCCGTAACTCTAAACTGGTAACCTTTAAAGGTTTACAAAGCAACGCCTATGGAGATTTTTAAATACCGCAGTTTGGCACCATTCCATAAGTGTGCGCAATTTTAAAGAGTGACATGCTTGGTACCTATTTACTCGGTGAAACACCATATTTTATTCTTTAGCCAAAAAATGGTATTATAATGTGTTTGTGTGCATTTAAAATCCTTTAAAATTTATTTTTCCCCAAAAATTGCTTTCAAAAAACTGCTCTAGGGCCTCTGCTAAAAAATATATAATGTTTGGGGGTTACTAAGTACTTTTATAGCAAAGATACTGATTATTACTAGTAAATAAAGTGTCAGAAGAAGGCCTGGTCTTAAAGTGGATACTGCCTATAGGTGCTCCTTGGATGTTGAGCCTCACACATGTTGTATTGTCATGCTCAGGAGGAGTAGCAGAATGTGTTTTGGAGTGTAGTTGCAAGTATTCCTATGCCGTGTGTGAAAAATAACTTGTTAATATGACGTTTTTGTGAAAAGAAAATTATTTACTTTCTTCATTTTCCAAAGAATTGTGGTAAAAAATTACAAATTCAAAAAACTCACCATGCCAACAGGCCGTCAGTACATCAGGATAGATCAATTTTCAATGATGCCTTGTAGTTTGTAGACTCTATAACTTTCACACAGATCATATAATACACACTGATTTGGAAATGTAGCAGTATAAATTTTGGTCAAAATTTATGAAGAGAAATTACTTATTTGCACAATTTTATGACAGAAACAAAGAAACGCTTTTTTCCCACAAAAAATGTTGATCTTTTTTGTTTATACCGCAAAAAAATAAAAAAAAAGTAGTAGTTAAATACCACCTAAAGAAATCTCAATTTGCGTGAAAAAATGATAAAAAGGTCATATAGGTACAGTGTTTCATGACTGCGTAATTGTCATTCAAAGTGTGAGAGTGCTGAAAGCTGAAAAGTGTCCTGAGCAGGTGAAAGTGTCCGGTATTGACGTGGTTAAAATTAAAAACAGTGTCAGTTAATGTCAGTGTTTTTTAGGTAGGATAGAAAAAATGCAAAATCTATAGTATTGTTTCTGGGTCCTACTACAGGTACAGACAGCAAATAACATACACACATGTGGTATCACTAGGGGCAGGAGAATTTAGGGTTGTTCTTTGGTGGTAGATTTTGGTAATTGCAAGAAATATACAGCTAAATAAAACATTTTTGTTTTTTACTATTTTGGGCCAGTTTTCCTTTGATAATAAAAACATCAAGAGATATCCAATACTATTACTACTACTAAATGAAAGCCCAATCTGTCCTGAAAAAAACAAACTATAATCCAACTGGATGCACAAAGTAATTGCGATGATATGTACGGTTTTACTAACACATGTCAAATTTGCAGAATTGGGTCTGGGTGTTGAGGTCTTTTTTACCCTTGGTTATTGGGGGGTTTAAGTTTATTTGCTGCTTGTTAAAACTATGTAAATATTGAACTATTTAGCCAGACCACAATCCTATTTTAACCACTTGCCCTCCAGAGGATTTACCCCCCCTTCCTGACCAGGCCATTTTTTGCGATACAGCGCTGCATTACTTTAAATGACAATTACGCAGTCATGCAACACTGCACCCAAATTAAATATATGTCAATTTTTCTCACAAATGGAGCTTTCTTTTGGTGGTATTTGATCGCCTATGCGTTTTTAATTTTTTGCACTATAAACAAAAAAAGACCGTCAATTTTGAGAAAAAAACTGTATTTTTTTACTTTTTGCTATTAAACATGTCCAGTAAAAAAATTAAAAAAATCAAATTTCGGCAGAAATTTAGGCCAAAATGTATTCTGGTACGTCTTTGCTAACAAAAAATCCCAATATGTGTAAATTAATCGGTTTATGTGATAGTTATAGTGTCTACAAACAGCAGAAAATATACAGGTGAAACTCGAAAAATTAGAATATTGTGCAAAAGTTCATTTATTTCAGTAATGCAACTTAAAAGGTGAAACTTATATATGAGATAGACTCATTACATGCAAAGCAAGATAGTTCAAGCCGTGATTTGTCAGAATTGTGATGATTATGGCTTACAGCTCATGAAAACCCCAAATCCACAATCTCAGAAAATTAGAATATTGTGAAAAGGTGCAATATTCTAGGCTCAAAGTGTCCCACTCTAATCAGCTAATTAAGCCATAACACCTGCAAAGGGTTCCTGAGCCTTTAAATGGTCTCTGTCTGGTTCAGTAGGAATCACAATCATGGGAAAGACTGCTGACCTGACAGTTGTGCAGAAAACCATCATTGACACCCTCCATAAGAAGGGAAAGCCTCAAAAGTTAATTGCAAAAGAAGTTGGATGTTCCCAAAGTGCTGTATTAAAGCACATTAATAGAAAGTTCTGTGGAAGGGAAAAGTGTGGAAGAAAAAGGTGCACAAGCAGCAGGGATGACCACAGCCTGGAGAGGATTGTCAGGAAAAGGCCATTCAAAAGTGTTGGACTTTCACAAGGAGTGGACTGAGGTTGGAGTCAGTGCATCAAGAGCCACCACACACAGACGGATCATGGACATGGGCTTCAAATGTCGTATTCCTCTTGTCAAGCCGCTCCTGAACAACAAACAACGTCAGAAGCGTCTTACCTGGGCTAAAGAAAAACAGACCTGATCTGTTGCTCAGTGGTCCAAAGTCCTCTTTTCTGATGAGAGCAACTTTTTCATGTGGAAGCCAAGGACCCAGAGTATGGAGGAAGAATGGAGAGGTGCACACTGCAATATGCTTGAAGTCCAGTGTGAAGTTTCCAGTCTGTGTTGATTTGGGGAGCCATGTCATCTGCTGGTGTTGGTCCACTGTGCTTCATTAAGTCCAGGGTCAATGCAGCCGTCTACAGACGAGCTTTATGGGGATGTTGACTTCATTTTCCAGCAGGACTTGGCACCTGCCCACACTGCCAAAAGCACAAAAACCTGGTTCAATGACCGTGGGATTACTGTGCTTGATTGGCCAGCAAACTCGCCTGACCTGTACCCCATAGAGAATCTATGGGGCATTGCCAAAAGAAAGATGAGAGACATGAGACCGAACAATGCAGAAGAGCTGAAGGCCGCTATTGAAGCATCCTGGTCTTCCATAACACCTCAGCAGTGCCACAGGCTGATAGCTTCCATGCCACGCCGCATTGAGGCAGTAATTGCTGCAAAAGGGGCCCAAACCAAGTACTGAGTACATACGCATGCTTATACTTTTCAGAGGTCCGATATTGTTCTATGTACAATCCTTGTTTTATTGATTGCATGTAATCTAATTTTCTGAGATTGCGGGTTTGGGGTTTTTATGAGCTGTAATCATCACAATTCTGACAAATCACGGCTTGAACTATCTTGCTTTGCATGTAATGAGTCTATCTCATATATTATTTTCACCTTTTAAGTTGCATTACTGAAATAAATTAACTTTTGCACGATATTCTAATTTTTCGAGTTTCACCTGTATATTTGAATTTTTCTTTATACTAGTAATGGCGGCGATCAGCGACTTGTAGCAGGACTGTTGTGAGCATTCTAACACTGGGAAGGGGGGGGGGGTGGTACTGATTAACTGTCACTGACATCCTCAGTGACACTAATACAGTGATCAGTGCTACTAAAAAGCACTGACACTGTGTCAATGGCACTGGGCAGGAAGGGGTTAACATCTGGGGAGATCAAAGGGTTATCTGTGTGTTGTGTGCTGTTTTACTGTGTGTGTGCTTTACTGTGTTAGCACATTGCTACATACAAAGCAATGTGCAGGACCTGGCAGAGGAGAGATCTTCATTGTTTACATAGAGAACTCTCCCTCATCAGTGATACTTGGCGATCGCTGGGTGCCGGCGGGGAATCACCGACTGGGACCCGGTGATCAACAGCTGAGGGTAAGGGTAAGGCACGTGCACCCCCTACCCGGAAATTCAAAATCACGTATATGTACTGTACATGATTTTTTGTGCAGCCCTGCCGCCCTGTAGCAATATTTCTGCTGTAGGGCGGTGGGAAAGCAGTTAATCTAAACATTTTTAAATACAATTGTTTTTGCTAAGGCCTCCATTTACACCTGAGAGCTTTTGTATGTATTTTTAGGCCTATTAACAACTACGTGGTGTTGTGTGTTTCTGGCCCCATAAACTTCAGTGAAAGCACCTGTATCACCTGATACAAGTGGTTTTGCGTGTTTTTATGTGCGTTTTTGCACTTGAACAACTTTTTTGAACCCCCCCTCAAAAAAAAAAGCCCATTTAATGGTGTCTATATAATTGTGAATGGAAGTTTTAGAAATGCAAAATGGTAATAGAGTGTTGTTAATAAACAAAAAAGACAAAACATTTATTCCAGAGGATAGTGACTAAAGTATCATTTATTACTACATAAAACAGGATTTACATAATCAGATGCTGTTGTTTTGCCCGTTGCAAAAGTTAATGAGCAGTTGAGATAGAAAACAATAATGATAACAATGATTTATATATTTACAGTGGAATAAAAAAAAAAAAGAAACAACAGTCATTTCCGCCTCTCAGAATTGAAGATGCTATAAATGCCAAACTATTGTCTATTGTTGTATATGCTGTAATTTATGCAACCTAGACATCAAAAGTTCTATTTGTGTAGCATCATTTATTTTTGGCAGAAGTCTGACATTAAGGGGGAAGCATACATTTATTTGATGTGGCTTATATGCCCCTTTGTTTCAATTTCCTATCATGTTTAGCAAGTGCCTCAAGGTTTATTATTCAATTTATATCATAAATGCTAGCCCTTGTAAGAAACTTTTAGGGAAAAATCTAATAAGTACACTGCCATTTGTTATTTTAGATGAGTCCTCCTATTAGTTATACCCCACCACCTACCTACCCACCATTGGTCAGTACAGGTTCCCTTCATTATATTTGGCTTCATTGTTCTATGTCCCTCCCAGGGTTGCCAACCCCCATGATTTTTTTTACTGAAAATACATGGAAAATGTACTGATATCTGAAATATGACAGAAACTCCTACTATAAACGAAGACAATTGATATTTAAGCAGTATAAACAATATGTAAACATTAACAATACTCATAACAAGTAACATGCCTGACTTTATAAATAACTCAAAAAGAGTGACAAAATGTGAGAATGACTAGGATTAAATACTGAGTAAAAAATGCCAACTCAGTGGCAGGGTGAAAAGATGGCTATACACTGTGTGAATTGATGGCTCTGTATACAATCCTGTTCATACATTGTATGCGTGTTACATCTGTGCAAACCTTTATATACATACAGCACAAATTGGTTGTTAGGATGCAGGTAGCTCCTGCCACCTAGCATCCTAGGTTTCTGGGATGCAGGTGGCAAGAGCCTAACATCCTGTGTGCATAGGCCCTTTGAATAACATACAGCTGCATTCAGATCTGTAAAAAAGTATGCATTATGAATGCAATACAAACACAGCGTATTGTGCACTGTATTCACGGGACTGGGACTGAGCTCTGCAGTCACTTTTGAAGCAGTTGTTTTCTTATTCCGGGTCACAATCCCGTGCAATGTTCTTTTTTCTCGATTACATAGTTACATAGTCTGGCTGAAAAAAGACAAAAGTCCATCCAGTTCAACCATTAAAAAAAAGTTATAATCCTATACCCACAGTTGATCCAGAGGAAGGCAAAAAAAACCCAGCAAAGCATGATCCAATTTTCTTCTGCAGGGTAAAAAATACCTTCCTGATCCCCCGAGGGGCAATCGGATATTCCCTGGATCAACTTTACCTATAAATGTTAGTATCCAGTTATATTCTGTGTATCTAGGAAAGAATCCAGGCCTTTTTTAAAGCAATCCACTGAGCTGGCCAGAACCAACTCTTGAGAGAGTCTATTCCACATTCTCACAAGTCGACCATGTCGAACACGCTTATGCTTATCATACGACATTTTCCTGGAAACTGTATATGTCATCATAACCTTTGATACTGTACCTCAGGACACAAATAAAGCTACTTTCACACTGATCCACCGCAAAAACACAGCAAAAATGCATTGGCGTTTTTTCCGTGCTTTTGCCGCACTTTCTTGGCATTTTTTAAAGGACACGCGACTTAAAAACTGCACCAAAAACGCTTCTCAGGGTTATTTTTGAGGTCATTTTCAGGCGTTTTTTTTTTAACTCCCCAAACATACCCCAAAGATGCTGCAAGCAGGAGTTTTTACCCCACACCGCAAGCGCAACACCTCAGTGTGAAAACATACATAGATATACATTCACATATACAGGAAAGCAGTTTTCTTGAGCTTTTCAGGCGCTTTTTTTGAACACAAAAACTCTTGAAAATCTCCTCAGTGTGAAAGCAGTCTATTTGGCAGCTTTAGTCACAGAGGCACCAGCTAAACGGGCACCATGTTTTCCTATGGAATTCTGCGCACTGATCAGTTGCGGGTCTTGTGCAATTTTAAGAATCCTGCTTTCTGCATGTTTGGTGCAGATTTGGTGCGGTAAACAAAACCCACCTCCCCATTGAAATAAATGGAAACCGTAGCAAAAACACATCAAAAACACACCCGCAGTGCATTTTGGTGCATTTTTTAGCCACATGGCATGTTAAAAATGCACCATAAACACAATGAAAACCTTTGCGTTTGTGTTTTTGCTGCGGATCAATGTGAAAGTAGCCTGAGGTGTTGATTTACTAAAACTGGAGAGTGCAAAATCTGGTGCAGCTCTGCATAGACACCAATCAGCTTCCAGTTTTTTTTTTTTCTGTGAAAGCTTAATTGAACAAGCTGAAGTTAGACGTTGATTGATTACCATACACAGCTGCACCAGATTTTGCACTCTCTAGTTTTAGTAAATCAACCCATAAGTGTTTGGTTTAGCATAAGCTGACATAACAAATTTTTTGATATCATCATCTTAAGCCTGTATAGTGTTTAGTTCAGTTGTCCATGGTTACAGCAGTACAATAAAATGTATAACTGAATTTATTGTCAAAACAAATACAACTCGGAGACCTACAGTATATGCTGATTACTTGTGTAGGCACACAAAATAAGAATTTGTACTAATCCCTCACAGCTTGTATATGTAGTGTTTTATGTGTAACTAGTTTAATCTACAGTACATACAAAAAGTAAATATGTTGAGATATGATGAAAGGAGTTAATGCCACTTCTAAACATATTACAGTTCATGAAGTCATACTTATATAATTGAACTTTTTCTTCTCAGAAGCAAAGACTGCTCATCAATCCTTCTCATTACTCATTCTTTCTCAATCTGACAGCTGTCACATGTCCTTCTGTGCGTCCAGACTTGACCTATAAATAAAAGGAGATAGAAACACGGCTCAGTGCATGTATGACAAGTGTTTTTCAGGTCATAGAACAATGCAGATATAGTAACATTTACACTGAGCTAAACACAGCAGAAAGATATGTATATTACAATCTCTTACTATAAACATTCTGTCACGGTTACACCTGAACTTGTAATATGATTTCATTTATATTCTCACCAGGCTACACAGTTCACAGCTGAATAATGTTTACTTAAAAACAACAGTATTATGTACAGTGCTATATACTATACAAATAAATAAATATATATATATATATATATATATGGGAACTTACTGCATATTGAACGCCACCCATTAAATAAACCAGTAAGAAATATAGATTTAGAAAACTGACATCTGTTGATCAATATTAACCTCCCTAGCGGTATGATTATGTCCATATTTCTGTGCTGAAAGTGGTACATTTTTTTGCATGTAAATATGTTGCTTTTTTATTGTAGGCCTGTCATTTTTAGGAATAACTCACTGAAATCTGTCCGAACAAGAGTCTAGTAAACATTCCGGGTGGGATTAAACTTGAAACACAAAATCATAAATTATAATTTAATAAATAATCATAAAAAATAATAATATAATAATAATACATTTAATTCAATAAAATATAATCAAACCAAAAACACTGAAATTTGAAATATAGCGCCAAGTTCGCACATCGTTGAGCAAAGTCACAAAATCGTTTTCAGGGTCTAATGCCGAATTTCCCCACGAATCATTATCACTCAATTCTGCAAGTAGTTCTGATTTACTGTCACTGTTCTCTAAAACCGCTTTTGAACTAAAAGGACGCTTTTTGGACACCATGGACTTTAGTTTCCAGGCAGAAAGAACAGTCAAAATGCAGGCAGGGCACAGAACAAAGCAGTAGGGACAAAATGTATGTGAAATGGTTTGATACAGTAATGTTTACTATGTAATATTTGTTTATATAAAAATCACAGTTTTTAAAATTTTTACATTTGCCGCCGGTTCCGGCCCCCGTACGTCCCGACACTCGCATCGTGGGAGCGCAGGACAAGGTAAGTGCTGCAGGGAATTCCTGAGCAACGCCGCATGGTAAGCCCGAGTGTAGCTCGGGGTTACCGCTTTTGGTACTGAAACTACCCCGAGCTACACTCGGGAATACCGCTAGGGAGGTTAAACCCAGGACAATGCATCACCTATATCTGGTCTCCCACAGTACACAGAACATAAAAATGCAATTATTTTAGTAAATATAAACTGCTAAATACCTTTTCTTATCAGCAGTTAGAGCAGTATTGTGGCTTTTATCTGTGTCCAGCCCAGCACTAGCTAAATCCCCGACCCTCTGTCTGGACAGTGATGATTGGCCGTGTGCTGATCACATGCACTCTTCCAAGAAAAAAAAAAAAAACCTCTCTAGCAATACACACCAAACTTAGCATGTGCAAAATGGCTATGGTTCAGACTGTCTTATAGGAGATAACAGGTAATTGCTTGAAAAAGGGGAGGAACAGAGAAGAAAGGATTAACCTCTTAGGTTCCACAGTCAGTATAACAAGCATGCTTTATGCATATACAGGCTGTGTTGTGGGCTTAGTAACACTTTAACCTTTTTGAAGAAATTAATTACCGGTAAATTAGGGGAATGCACAGCAGTTTGTAAAAATTTTCTTTTTGTTATAATCTGGCCTAAAAATATAAAATATTTTTTAATCGTTATTATATTTTTTTTAATCATTAAGGGAATATAGCCTTGGAATATTTTGTAGTATTATGTTCAGCCAGCAGGTAGATCTTTATGTTCCTTTACCACCTTGTATAAAAAGTTTTCTAAAGTGTCAAATAACTCAAGCTGTAATTTACAGGGTATACAAACAACAAAATTTTTAATCACAATGAGCCATCCCCTATTGGACCGTTAAGTCTGACGTTTCTGTTGAAAAACTAAGGCAAGGTTTTTCTGCTGTGCTTTCTCTTTCAATTACACATAGAGCTCTGGGAATATGTTTATTTGTAAAACAAGATTGTATACATATATGGAACAATAAATATAAAAACATCAGATTAATAACTAACTAATGTGAGTGAATTAAAGTTAATTTGACCCCAAATCATAATGCATAGTGCTCTGGGAATATATTGTCATGTATTACATATTTAATATATTACATATTTAATATACATTTTTATATTTGTGAAAAAACATCAGATTAATAACTTATAAACTTAAAAAAAAATTATTTTTTTAATTTTAATTAAATGTTTAATTTTGTTTTTATTATTTTTGTGTATTATAAGTTTTTTGTCAGTTTATTTTTTTCTTCATTTAACTTTATAGCTATCCCAAAGGAGCTAACAAACATTATGAGATGTCCAGGTTTCTCACAGGTGTAACATCTGCAGGTGTCAGTGGAGATTCCTGGGACACCTGGGACTGCAGGTGTTGGGTGATAGGAAATTTGACTCACCAACATAGGAGGGGTTGCTATGGGTGATTTCCCTTTTTTCTAGCCATTTGGAGAAGTCTTGCGGTAGTCAGAAACCCGAGTGTGGACATCTGCCAGTTCTGCTGCGGCTTTGGCAGATGCTGGTTCTCTCTCCAACACAAACTGTCAGACGTCTGCCGGACAGAGGTGCAGCAGCTGATCTTGGATCATGAGATCCTCCAGGGACTCGAAGGAGTCAGCTTTTAGGTCTCTGGTCCACTGCCGGAATGTGGTGTGCAAGCGACTTAACACATCCGTGTAAGAGTCTCTAGGTCCCTTTTGCAAGGACCTAAATCGCTTCCAGTAAACTTCCAGGGTTAGCTGATACTTCCAGAAAATTGCATCCTTTAGAGCTTCATAATCATCATCCTGCTGCGCTGGCAATTCAACATATGCATCCAGGGCCTTGCCTTGTAGGCCTGGTGTCAGGTACCAAGCCCATTGTGGTTGGGGCAGATGGTACTGACGGCAAGTTTTTTCAAATGATAGTAAATACACGTCAATGTCACTGTCCTTTTCCATTTCCTGAAATTTGGCTGCTGTGCCTATGGGCAAAGAAGGCATCCCTGTGCTCTAGGGACCCGAGGTTCTAAGCTTGTCACTGCTGCTGGAGCCTAGCCATCTCCAGTTTGTGCCGGCAATCAGCCTCTCTGTCAGTCGCTGCCTGGCGTTCCTCTCTCTCAGCCACTGCTTAGTGTTCAAGGCACTGCAGGTATGTCAGAGGATCCGTCTCCATAATGCGTTTCAGGGGTTCCTGCATTTGTGGAGCGTCTATGCTGGTTACAGGCACTCTGGTGCTGGCCTGCTCATGCTGTTGCGTGGAGGTGACATTCTGTGGTACTCCAGTGTCAGTCTCTGTTTGCCCATCCTGTGAGGCCATATCTGAACCACTGGGCTCAGAGATGGCGGGAACCCCTTCAGTTTCAGTTTCCCCCTGGTTCTGGTCTGCTCAGATATCATACTCCTGTAGGGCATGAATCAAACTTTCACGATTCTTGCCACCGATGTCAATTCCTCTTGCTTCACACGTAATCATTCACACTTGCTTCAAATCATATTTGCTCATTCTCTTGTATTCAGCTAAACCAGGCATAATTGCAAGAAGAAAAGATAGAATAGAAAGCAGAAATAGGAAGGAGCTGTTGCTGTATGTCTCTTTTATAAAAACAAAAATATGCACCGCTTGTCTCTTTAGGACTGTTTCCACAAAGGTTACAATCCCTCAGTGCAGAGCTAATGCCTAATGCTGCACTGAATGCTCTAATGCAGAACTATCCCACGCACACTGCCAGACAATATGTGATGGAACGCGGTGCCCAACCCTTCTCTCCAACTTGTGACAAAGGACCAGCCGATCTCACACCGCGCTGTCACTTGCGTAACAATGCCACTCTCAGCCTGACCCTGCACAAAGATTTTCCAGCTCGTGGGACCACAATCTATGTGCCAGCAGCCTGAGAGCGATTGTCACTGGGTTAAGTTAATTACACAACCCTACACACTGCCACCACCACCTTTTTTTACAGAGGAGGAAACTCGCAAATCCTAGCAATAACACTATGATATTAGCATGTGTCTGAAACACACACTGTCACCACAGACAGGTATATTCAGAGGATTATTACATACAGTAGCAATCTTCAAGAGACAGGGATTATTTAGTTTACATTAAAAGCTTTAGAGCGAGTTTCAACACTTTTCAAAATAGGGTTTATTACTAAAAATGGTGCAATTAAAATATTTACAGAAGAAGATGTTACAAAAACATAAAGAGAACAATAAAGCAACAGAGAAATAAAAGAAAGGAGTTAAGAAGGCAGAATACTTGCAAAGTCCTGGTTTTAGCAGAGTCCAGTTGTCCAAGCAAAAAGGTTGCCTTGGCTCTCAAGTTCGTTAGATCTCTCTTGATTGATGTTAAATGAGAGCTCCCTTCACCAGGCATGTCAGTCCTTTTCTATGATATTAAAGGGGTGTCGTTTGAGAAAAAACTGACCAATCAGCCAGTTTAGGGGATGGGTGTTAAGTCACCAAGTTCAAGTCCCAACTACAATTTCATACTAATATTAATAACCTCCAATATGTGCAGGTGGTATTCTAGCAACTGGCAGATTAACATTCAGAATTATATTTCAAACACAGGAATACTAAACACAGCGTACCTTTGTCACCCAGGAGGGAAGAGACTGCTTTCTCTCTGTTCCTATGTGCTAACATAGGCATGTATGACCTGGATTTGTTTGGCATGACATGCCCTATTCAAATATATACCTAATATTAATGTGCCCTGTTCCTGTTGAATTCTATGAATTGTATGTGGAATTGTTACATGTGGATTAGACATTTTTTATGGCACGCTCTGCATTCCTAGAGCTCTCATGGCTACCAGGTCATGTATGATGGCTGGACTGAGTTATTGTTTTACAATAGGGCAGAGGAAAGTGTTTTTGCAAAATAGACATCCTGCCAAGACTAATTAGTGGTTTACAGCTCTGGAGGTGGCCTCTATTTGTGTTTTATTTAAGATAAAAGGCTCTTTTGAACTTCGTTATAACTTACAGCCACAATTTTCATTTTCAAGAGGAGGGAGGAGGGGAGAAGGATGATTGTTCATGAAAAACAAAATGGCTGAGACCTTAACAAGATGGCTGCCGCATACAGCTTCCATGTCTCGATTGCGCATAATAGTTACATATGCAAACAACAGTGTTCCTGGTCATCGCCACACTAGTGCCAGTGTGACCATAACCAGCGCAGCCAGTCACAATGATGCTTATCACCGCCACAGCAGCACCAGCATTAACTAAAGGACTCATTCATGTGGGGTGTATCAGTGTATGCCCCATACAACGATGCAGGTGTGTGTCCCCAAACTCATACTGTCTGCGTTCAGGGCCATACACTTGCCACCTGCATGGATGTCAGATTAAGAGCAGAGGCGGTGTCTGTGCCAGCACTGCGCCCCAATAGACATAAATAGGACTGCCTGCACAGGGTGCACAGAACACTTGTGCAGCCTTGTGTTGGTAAATAAGGTGCTAGCACAGAGTGCTCATTGATATGCTTTGTGTGAAAAAGGCCTAGTAGTGCAGCCATTAACAGTTTTTCTGATCATCACCACACCACACAAGTGCAGCCAACAACAATGTTCCTGATCACTGCCACACCAGTGTCATCAGACCAGTGTAAGCCCTCAACATTGTTCTTGATTTCTGCCATACCTGTGACAGTGACAATGTTGACAGACCAATGCAACCAGCAACAAAGTTCTTAATCGCTAGCAACATCAATACAGTGTCACCTAAACCAGTGCAACCAGCAAGCATTCCTACTGACCTTCAGACCAGTGCAGTGTTGCCTCTGTCTGCCTTGTGTACTGACCCTGGCCTTTTTATTGACCATGTTTCTGCTTGCTGGATGGACCAATCCTTAGCCTGTTTGCTGACCCTGTCTCTGCTTGTCCATCTACACATCCCACTGACTTTATTCCTGTGAGACACCAGTCCCAGTCTTCCCCTGTGGACAACTGCAATTCTGCAACCATAGGATCTCTTTTGTTCTTCCTATGTTCAGCCTCCTGTACTTCTTGGCCAGTTAACATGGCATTCCTGGGGGGAATCATGTATCAGTAGGCTAGACTTGCTTGGCTTATAGGAATGGGGACTTCTATAGGTGACATATGCAATAATCTATATTTCCTGACCACTCGAACAGAGGCGACCATTACATTGCACTGTTTGATACATTTGGCTGATTTTTGTGATACACAAGATACAGTAGTGACAATTCACTAAAGGTTATCGCATGCATTATGTCAGTCAGGTTATGTGATGGGAGTCATTTTGGGTGGGGGGCCCAAAATAAAGCAGTCTATCTCCTGGAATCCTTCAAGTCTGGTGCTGTCTCCTCTTGTATGGTCAGCGGTGGTGTCTGTGGATCTGTGTTCGGACAGGAAAGCGGGAGTCTAACAGAAATACCCTAGTGCAGTCGGGGTCCAGTTCCGTTACATTGGTGGCAAGCGGTGGGATTGTGCTTCCAAGCTGTCAACACGTCCAAACCACCACCGGGATTCAAGATCAGGAAAGGAGACATTGGTCACCCCAGTGGAGATATGGACCTGGCATCAGTGTTCCCAGGGCTGCTGCGGACCGTTCTTGCAACATACCCCAGGACTGTGTCTGCGGTTCAGTACCTGGAGCTCAGGCAGCGGATTTGGGAGGTGCTTTGGAGAAGAGCCCTCCAGGTTGCTGATATGGACAAGGGCAAGTGCTATCCAACCCCAGGAGAACGGGCCAGGGACCATCGGACGTTAAGGATGCCATTCCTGTGAGAGCGACCCCAGGAGCAATGGGTGACTGAGTTGGACAGGCTGGTCCAGCAGTAGATAGAGCTGGACAACCGATATCGGGCTCTGCAATGGTACGCAGAGCAGGAATATTTAGGGGTGACAACAGAATTCTCTCTGGAGCGATATGACTTTGGTGGCCCTGGATTGCTGTGGGAGAGCCTTACAGATCTCTTTGTGTTTGGCAATGAAGGAGAACCTACCCTTGAGGACCTGCGAGAAGACAGAGAGGCTATGTTTGGTTTCACAGGGTTCTCAGAGCTTAAACCAGATCTGGAATACCTGCTGATGAAAGAACAGGATCTGGAAAGGACATACAGGCAACTGCTAAAACATGTTCAGCAGCATGCCCAAGAATCAGCAGTGGAAATTCCAGAGACTGGGGATTTGATTGACTTTTCTGCTGAGGGGGAACCAGCCTCTAGCAGAAGAGCTGGTAACAGGGCCAAACATTACTGAACTCTGCCCAGCACTGGTAACATCTGAGTTCCATGGACAGGAGATGGTTAACCCCTATCCCCAGACACCGGTTCCAGAGACTGGGGATTTTATTGACTTTTCTGCTGAGGAGGAACCAGCCGGCGAGCCTCCAGCAGAAGAGCTGGCATCAGGGCATGGCGTTGTTGACCTCTGCCCACAACAATCGGCACTGCAGGAGCTACAGGAAGAGGATGCAATCAGCACCTCACAATGGCAGCTTGAGCTTATGTCCGTGGATGGGACTTCGGTCTCCACTGACACAACCCCAGAAAAGGGTCTGGCTTTGGGACAATAGGATGTCAGCCTTACTTTGCAAACACTGGGGGATGTCCTTCAAGTCAAAGTGGATAAGACTACAGTCACCACCTGGATACACCAGGGATGCTGGGCAGTCGGCCCAGATCCCCAACAGCCTGATGGAGTTAGCCCAGCCACCCTGTCTTCTCTCCAGCGGCTGAGAGGACTTCAGTAAGAAGGACCAGTTCGTACTTCTCCCCAGCAGCGGGTATGTTCTACGAGAGAGGCAGAGGTTGGCTGGGTGAGTAATGCTATGTTTGGGACAATATGCTTGGGGTACTGTGTGGGTGCTGGCATTGGGGGACTGGAAGTACAGACTAACTTCGGAGTCCACCCGTCAGGGGTTTACTCCTGTGTTAGTCTCCTGCCGAAAGGGGAGATATGTGATGGTAGTCACTTTGGGTGGGGGGGCCCATGGAACACAGCTCACTTTAGAGAGGTGGGGAGACCCCTGTCTCAGCTCCCCTTATCCCTCTTATGTGTAAGTCAACCTGTGCCTGTTAGGGATACAGGGTGGAATGTCCTACTATTGTATAGACATGTATAGGTGCGGGTTGTTCATTGTTTAATGCCATGTGGTTGTCCCATTGTTCTTTTGTGTGTCTTGCTTGGGAGCAAACTATTATGGGATGTATGTATTTGTGTATTGGCTTGGTGGGGGGTGTTTCCGGCAGCCCTTTCCCTTGATGGGACTGCTTGCTGATGTGTTTCCTGTTACTGGGTGTGTATTTCCCCGCCCTGTGTATATATCTTGTATTTATGTTAAAATAAAGCAGTCTATCTCCTGGAATCCTTCAAGTCTGGTGCTGTCTCCTCTTGTATGGTCAGCATTGGTGTCCGTGGATCTGTGTTCGGACAGGGAAGCGGAAGTCTAACGGAAATACCCTAGTGCAGTCGGGGTCCGGTTCCGTTACACATGCGTTATGTCGGTCAGGTGACCACATATCGTATGCAATACCGAAAATGTCAATTGACTATTGCTAGTATGCGGTACTTACCGCAAATAACAAAAACGTTCAGTAAATACTGCATGTTAAGACCATAAACTCAATTCACAGAAGAAAATGGTCAAGGCATGTAGTATGTACTGGTTGTTAAGGAGCAGGCAGTTTGCCAGCATCCTTAACAACCAGTAACTGTCATGGTTTAGGAGTGGGCTGCTGCCACGTCCTTAATAGCCGATGAGTCATCAGCTGTCAGCAGGGTTCCCCACTGACAGCTGACTGTAAAAACAAAGAATTGTTGGCTATTAAAAATTAAGAAAGGCCCCCCAAAAATTCATATCAGACCCTTATCCGAGCATGCAGCCCACCAGGTCAGAAAAGGGGGGGAAAGGACCAAGCTCCCCCTTCCTTCCCTGAACCACACCAGGCCACATTTCCTCAACATGGGGGGGGGGTGCTTTGGAGCAAGGGGGTGACATCGCTGGGTGACCCTGCCCCCTTGTGACATCGACCCAGCATGCCCCAGTCAGTGATGTCACAAGGGGGCGTGGTCCCCTTAGTTATTTAAGAACTGTCAGGCGGCAGAGCTGTCAGTAGGTGGAAGCCTTTGTCGAGAGAGGAGCCTTTTTTTTTTCGAGTTGGCGGTGGTGGCAGGCATCGTGATTGACGATGGATCTACACCAGGGGACATTTTTTTTTTATTTTTGTTTTTTTTTATGAAGGACTTGTCAAAAACTGCCTCCTATGTTTTTTTACACTACACTTTTTGTGGTGAATGAGTAAAGAGGGGGGTGGGATCTGGGGGCTCCCTTGTTAAAGGGGGCTTCCACTTTTCAATCAGCCCACCACCCGCAGACCCCCACAACCATGGTTGTGGGCAAGAGGCTCTTGTCCCCATCAATATGGGGACAAGGTGCTTTGGGGGGGTGGAACCCCCACTGCCCCTAAGCACTGCCCATGTTGAGGACATGTGGCCTGGTATGGTTCAGGAGGAGGCTCTCGCTTGTCTCCCCCCTCCCCCTTGCCTGACCTGCCGGACTGCATGCTTGGATAAGGGTCTGGTAATTTTCGTGTGGGGGTTCCCCTCGAAATCCATACCAAACCCAAAGGGCTTGGTATGGATTGGGTAGGGACCCATGCCCTTTTTTTCTTCATTTTCAATTGCTGGCAATTCTATTTTTATACCCGCTGACAGCTGATGACTCATTACATTACCACATGTTTTCACTACTAAAATACTGCATGACTAATTCATGCAGTATTTTAGTAGCATTTTTTAGTGAATGCCAATGTTTTTTCTTCAGAAACGATGTGTGGTATCTTACGGCATACTTGGATGCGGTAAGATTCCGCTTTGTGAATTGTCCCCAATGTTTGGTACATAATCAGTCCACGTATTGAAAAAAGGTCTTACCTATATGGTATCCCCATGCTCGGGAGGAGTAGCGGAATGTGTTTTAGTGCGTAATTTTAAGTATGCCCATGCTGTGTGTGAAAAATGTTTTATACAATTGACAACTTTGTGTAAAACATTTATTTGCATTTTCGTTCTGCATTTTCCAAAACCTGTGGCAAAAATTTAAGTTTTTGAAAGACTCACCATGCTTATTAAAAATACCTTTGTGTGTTTACTCTCCAAAATGTGGTAATTTTGTGGGTGTTTCTACTGTTCTGGTGCTCCAAGGTCTCCAAAAATGTGACAAGTAGTTAGGAAATTAGATGGATAATGTAAGCCCTTTGCAAACTAGAAAGTACTCTTTGGATTTTGGGCCTCTCTATTTGGTTAGGTTGTGAAAAAGTCTTCCATATGTGTTAAACCCATACTCGGGAGGATTAGCAAAATGCATTTTGGGATGTATTTCTTTCCTTTGCTATGAGTTAGAAATATCTTCTAATTGACAAATCTGTGTAAAAATGCATTTTCCATAAAACTGTGGCAAAAAAAGGCATTTGCAAAAGACTTGTTATACCTCTTGGGGTGTTTGCTTTTCAAATTGGTGTCATCATATGGGGGTTTCCACTGTCCTGGTGCTCCAGTGCTTCCAAAAGTGTGATAGGTAGTTAGGAAATTGGATGCATAGTTTATACCCCTAGAAAGCCTGACGTTGCTCCTTGTATTTTGGGCTCTTCTATGCATCTAGGCTGTGAAAAAGTCTCACACACGTGGTACCCCTATAATCAGGAGAAGTAGCTGATTGAGTTTCGGGGTGTAATTGTAGTATGCCTATACTGTGTACAAGAAATAATTTGTTAAAATTACAACTTTGTTAAAAGAACAAATATTGTTTACTTTTATCACTTTCCAAAGAATTGTGGCAAAAAATTCCCTGTCACCATGCCTCTTACTAAATACCTCAGACTACCTACTTTCTATAATGGATTGATTTTGGTGGTATTTGTAAATGTCCTGGTATTTTGAAGCCTCAAGGATAGAGATGGACCATCAGAACAACAGAATTGATCAATTTTCAAATACATATACCATGGTATAAACCAGTGTTTCTCAACCTTTTTTCAGTCAAGGCACCCTCTAAAATTGTGGACATTCCCGAGTCACCGTTTAAAATTAAGGACAGTCTAGACTGTCCATAATTTGAAAAGGGCATCCCATTCTATTCTAATAGCTTTATATAACGCAGCAACATCCATATATGTAGGAGACCCAAGATTAGAGGTGATTTATTCTTCCAAAGCAAATACACTTTTGCACACTGGTACTAAGTAGTATTCCAATGTTTCTCTTCTCCCTTAGTTTTTCTCCATCACTGAACCTTATGTGACCCCAGCACTGATTGAGAGGGGCAGGAGAGGGTCAAACTAGGATGCTGTGCATGCAGCTGACATCCTCCTTATCAACTGATGATGTCCAGGGGTGGACTGACCATTTGGGAACTCGGGCACTGCCCGAGGGCCTGGGGTCAGTAGGGGGCCCCATGAGATGTCCCTGGTACCTTTCATAGGCTTTTTTGGGTGTGGTTTGAGTGTGGGCTAGGACACAGGGGCCTCATGATCCCCTGTAGCCTGGGGGCCCCATGAGTTGTCAGTCCGCCCCTGATGATGTCATTGGTTGTCAGGATACCAGTGGCTAGAAGGTTGTAATGGTGCACAATGAATACCTTTGGCTTTGTGTAACTAAAAGGCAGGCTTTCTCCACCCGTTTTGAGCAATTTGTAGACATTTTGCCAAAGTACCCCTGAGGAAACCTCAAGGCACCCCAGGATGCCTGGACACCCTGGTTGAGAAAAGCTGTTCTAGACCAGTGTTTCTCAAGCTTTTTTTTTTGTCAAGGCATGCTCTAAAATTATTTATAGCTCGGAGGCAGCCCATTCTAAAATATAAAAATATAACAAAAATTCTAATAGTTTTATATAATACAGCAACACCCACATATGTAAGACACCAAAGAGGTGATTTATTCTTCCACAGCAAATACACTTTCGCACACTGGTACTAACTAGTATTCCAATGTTTCTCTTCTCCCTCACTTTCTCTCCCTTACTCTTATAATGTGACCCCAGTGCTGGCGCAGAAGGGGCAGGGGAGGATCAAACAAGGATGTTGTGCAGGCAACCAACATCCTGCTCATCAACTGATGATGTCATTGTTTGTCAGCATTCTGGAGGCTAGAAGGTCGTAATGGTGCACAATGAAAATCTGTGGCTTTGTGTAACTAAAAGGCAAGCTTGTTCCACCAGCTGGCTTGTATACAAGTTTTGGGCAATTTTTAGACATTTTAGACATTTTGCCAAGGCACCCCAGGGTGCCTGGGCACCTCGGTTGAGAAAGGCTGTTTTTTACAGTATTTCATCAAAGAAATGTAGTAGAATATATTTGGCCTACATTTATGAAGAAAGATTATTTATTTGCAAAGTTTTATAAAAGAAACAAAGATTTTTTTTTTTTCAAAATTTCCAGTTGTTTTTCCTTTATATAGCAAAAAAAAGCATATGTGAAGGTTCATCTTACAAAACATAGTTACAGTACATGGTCTGGCTGAAAAAAGACAAACATCCATCTAGTTCAACCATAAAAAAAAAGTTATAATCCTATACCCACAGTTGATCCAGAGGAAGGAAAAAAAACCTCAGCAAAGCATGGTCCAATTTACTCCTGCGGGGGAAAAAATTCCTTCTCGATCCCCCGAGAGGCAGTCGGATATTCCCTGGATCAACTTTACCTATAAATGTTAGTATCCAGTTATATTCTGTGTATCTACGAAAGAATTTAGGCCTTTTTTAACCACTTCCTGTCCGGCCCATGTATATAACCGGACGGTGGCAGTGCAGGGGCGGGTGGCCATTTATAAACCCCCCTGCTTGTGCGCGCTGCCTGGGAGTGCGCAGCACCGCGATCCAGTGCCCGCTGTGTCCTCCGGATGCAGTGGAACACCGATCGTTGTAAGGGACCTCTGTTCGGGGTCCCGATCATGTGATCACTGATTGACCAATCAGTGATCACATGAAGAGTAGTGAGCAAGATGTCACTTCTGACATCATTGCTTACTACGTGTGAAATCTGTGAATGATCACAGAGGTCACATGGTACAAGGCTATTCACAACAGCCTTGTACCATGTGACAAGCTGTGACCAATCACAACTCACACAGTATTTCTCAATGGCTGCAAGAATGCAGTCGGAGAGAAGGAGAAATGATTGCTTTTACAGCCTTTATGGGTGTAAAAGCAATCAGTGTAAAGAGAAAAAAAATCTTCATAACCCCCTCACAAGTAATACAGTGTCACCATCATGACACTGTACTGCTAGGGTGACAGTGTGTAAAAAAAAAACCCTGAATAATATAAAAAATAAAAATTTTAATTATAATTTTTGGTTTTTTTTTTTTTTTTACTAAAAAGATAACTGAATAAATTTTGACCAAGATTTATGAAGAAAGATTATTTATTTGCAAATTTTTATAAGAAAAACACTTTTTTTTCCAAATTTTTGGACTTTTTCATTTATATAGCAAAAAAAAATAAAAATCCCAGTGGTGAATAAATACCACCAAAATAAAGCTTTATCTGTCTCAAAAAAATTCATATGGGTACAGTGTTGCATGACCGCGCAATTGTCATTCAAAGTGTGGTAACGCTGAAAGCTGAAAATTGGCCTGGACAGGAAGTGGGTGAAAGTGTCCGGACTTGAAGTGGTTAAAGCAATCTACTGAGCTGGCCAAAACCAACTCTTGAGGGACTCTATTCCACATTTTCACAGCTCTTACTGTGAAAAAACTTTTCCGTATTTGGAGATTAAATCTCTTTTCCTCCAGATGTAAATAGTGCTCCCTTGTCCTCTTTGATGGCCTCAGGGTGAATAACTGTACACCGAGCTCACTATATGAACCACTGATGTATTTATACATGTTTATCATATCCCCTCTTAATCTCTTTAAAAGAGAATAAATTCAGTTCCTCTAATCTTTCCTCATAGCTGATCTCCTCCATGCCTCGTATCAGTTTGGTTGCCCTTCTCTGCACTTTCTCCAGTTCCCCAATAATCTTTTTGTGAATTGGTGCCCAAAACCGAACTGAATATTCCAGATGATGTCTTGCTAATGATTTGAAACAACCCATTTTATAAAAAAAAAAAAAAAAAAATATATATATCTATCACATAAATACCTTTTTTTCTTTCTTTAATAAGTGATTACATAACCTCTGTTGTCAGCTGCATAGGGGGGTTTGGAGGGGTGCGGTATAGCCGTGACCAAACGTTTAAATTAATATTTGTGTCATTCTCAAAAGTCTGCTGCTTCAGTGTTTTTATATCTTTTTGTCAAATGTTACTATGGTACACTGAATAATTATAAGCATTTCATAGATGTCAAAAGCTTTTATTGACAATTACATTAAGTTTATGCAAAGAGTCAATATTTGCAGTGTTGACACTTCTTTTTCAAGACCTCTGCAATTCACCCTGGCATGCTGTCAGTATGCTCCTGGGCCAAATCCTGACTGATGGCAGCTCATTCTTGCATAATCAATGCTAGGAGTTTGTCAGAATTTGTGGGGTTTTTTTTTTGTTCACCCGCCTCTTGAGGATTGACCAAAAGTCTTCAATGAGATTAAGGTCTGGGGAGTTTCCTGGCCATGGACCCAAAATTTCAATGTTTTGTTCCCTAAACCACTTAGTTATCACTTTTGCATTATAACAAGGTGCTCCATGATGCTGGAAAAGGCATTGTTCATGACCAAACTGTTCTTGGATGGTTGGGAGAAGTTGCTGTCGGAGGATGTTTTTGGCACCATTCTTTATTCATGGCTGTGTTCTTTGGCAAAATTGTGAGTAAGCCCACTCCCTTGGCTGAGATACAACCCCACACATGAATGGTCTCAGGATACGTTACTGTTGGCATGACACAGGACTGATGGTAGCACTCACCTTTTTTTCTCCAGACAAGGTTTTTTCCAGATACCCCGAACAATCAGAAAGGGGATTCATCAGAGAAAATGACTTTACCCTAGTCCTCAGCAGTCCAATCCCTTTACCTTTTGCAGAATATCAGTCTGTCCCCGATGTTTTGCCTGGAGAGAAGTGGATTATTTGCTGCTCTTCCTGACACCAGGCCATCCTCCAAAAGTCTTTGCACTCAGTCTGTACACCTGCCTGCTGCCATTCCTGATCAAGCTGTGCACTGGTGGTGCCTTGATCCTGCAGCTGAATCAACTGTAGGAAACAGTCCTGGTGTTTGCTAGACTTTCTTGGGTGTCCTGAAGCCTTCTTCACAACTATTGCAGCAATATCAGTTTGGAATAGGAGAGCAGGGGGACTAGCAGGATCACCAGGTATTTCACACAAAGGAAGCAATGCAAAGGCAACAGGATACTTTTTAACACAATACACGGTACAAAAAAATATTTAAACTTTATTTGGGTACAGTGTTGCACACCCTTCACTACTTACAATGTGAATGATTTCATATGAATCCCAGCCACGGCACCACCTGCCTGAAGTTTGCATGTTCTCCCTGTGCCTGCGTGGGTTTCCTCCGGGTACTCCGGTTTCCTACCACACTCCAAAGACATGCTGGTAGGTTAATTGGATCCTGTCTAAATTGTCCCTAGTATGTGTATGTACAGTTGTGTTCAAAATAATAGCAGTGTGTTAAAAAAAGTGAATAACGCTCAAAATCCTTCTAATAGCTTTTATTTCCATACACACAAATGCATTGGGAACACTACACATTCTTTCCAAATCAAAACATGAAGAAAAATATATCAAATGTGTGTTGTTCCTCTAAAAAAAATGAAGAAAAGTAAATATTAGACTGTTCAAAAAAATAGCAGTGTTTGTATTCTTCTTTACAAACTCAAACATTCACTATATAAGCTGAAAAATGTTTGAAGATTTTGCTTTCCTTTGAATCACTTAATGAATATTTAGTTGAATAAGCACTGTTTCTGAGAACTGCTGTACATCTGTGTTGCATGGAGTCAACCAACTTCTGGCACCTGTGAACAGGTATTCCAGCCCAGGATGATTGGACTACATTCCACAGTTCTTCTCTATTTCTTGGTTTTGCCTCAAACTGCATTTTTGATGTCACCCCACAAGTTTTCTATTTGATTAAGATCCGGAGATTGGGCTGGCCACTCCATAATGTCAATCTTGTTGGTCTGGAACCAAGATGTTGCATGTTTACTGGTGTGTTTGGGGTCGTTGTCTTGTTGGAACACCCATTTCAAGAGCATTTCCTCTTCGGCATAAGGCAGCATGACCTCTTCAAGTATTCTGATGTATTCAAACTGATCCATGATTCCTGGTATGCGATAAATAGGCCCAACACCGTAGTATGAGAAACATCTCCATATCATGATGCTTGCGCAACCATGCTTCACTGTCTTCACAGTGTACTGTGGCTTGAATTCAGTGTTTGGGGGTCGTCTGACAAAAAGAACAATCTTACTTTCATCAGTTCACAAAATGTTGTGCCATTTCTCTTTAGGCCAGTCAATGTTCTCTTTGGCAAATTGTAACCTCTTCAGTACATGTCTTTTTTTCAACAGTGGGACTTTGCGGGGGCTTCTTGCAGATAGCTTGGCTTCACATAGGCGTCATCTAATTGTAACAGTACTCACAGGTAACTTTAGACCTTCTTTGATCTTCCTGGAGCTGATTGTTGGCTGAGTCCTTGCCATTTTGGCTATTCTTCTATTCATTCGAATGGTAGTTTTTCGCTTTCTTCCACGTCTTTCAGGTTTTGGTTGCCATTTTAAAGCATTTGCGATCATTTTAGCTGAGCAGCCTTTCATTTTGTGCACTTCTTTATGTTTTCCCCTCTCCAATCAACGTTTTAATCAAGGTACGCTGTTCTTCTGAACAATGTCTGGAACGACCCATTTTCCTCAGAATTTCAGAGAGAAATGCACTGTAACCAGCATGTACAACATTTGCTGCCTTCCTTCCTTAAATAAGGGCAATAATTGCCACCTGTTTTTCAAAGAATGAAGGACCTCACTAATAAAACTCCACACTGCTATTATTTTGAACATGCCCCTTTCAATTAGTGATTCAATTACACAGAATCAGCAGCATGCATGTCATGACTGTTGGGTCTGTTGGATTTCTATTACTCTACTACACCTGCTAGTAAATTATTTGCCATGTAGAAATATAATTTCTGCCAAAAACAGTGATTGATCAGGTTAGTGATGTCTGACTGCTATTATTTTGAACACAACTGTATGAATTTCAGTTAGGGACCTTAGATTGTACGCCCCTTGAGGGTTAGGGACTGATGTGAATGTACAATATATATATATGTGTAAAGCGCTGCGTGAATTGACGGCGCTATATAAGTACCTGAAATAAATATGATTTCAATCCAAACTAATATTGTCAGAAATCTGTAATTTAGTTGGCTTTTATTAATTATATCTGTTAGCATCACTGCCTCAAAAAATATTCTAGTTATACAAAACTGACAACTTGTGTTAAACCCACAGCATGCATTAGAACATTTTCTGTAAAACTATGTCATTTATATTGAACATTTTGAATCCCCTGAGTTTTCCCTTCCATCTGTCTAGACATCAGAAGCTTTTGACCTGCATATTGGTGGGGTTTAAAGGGTATCTCTTGCTGTAGTGAAAGTGTTAAGTCATGGAGCTAGTTGGCTTTAGGAACGGATTACGTGATGCTCTGATGGATGTCCTGTCTCCCTCTGTACAGATGATGACTCTGTATAGTCTTTTGACTCTAAGCTTCAACGTCAGGAAGATAAATCAACAGGATCAAAGCGCGTTATGTGCCTAACATGGAATAGAAATCCCCCTCTTCCCCTCCCTGATGTGGCTCAGCAATACTGAGCACTTCTTTAATATCTATAATAGGCATATTTTCTTACCAAATCCTCCTTTTGTCTTGTACAAGTGCTGATTAACACACTTTTTCCTGTTATTAATTTACCATCTGACGGACAGTTATTACCTTTTTGCAGATCATCTACTGTCAGTATCCTGGTGACCCCAGGTTGCTTTTAAACATTCAGAAAATCCCTTGGTGTGGTCATTTTTTGCTTTCTAAAATAAAACAACTTGGTTGATGATTACATGTGATAAAACGTTCTTTCAAGATGTCACTGCCATCATGATGTGGAGATGCAAAACCCTGTAATCAGGGATTGTTTTTCCTTCCTAGCAAAATTTCCAAGGCTTTTCTTTCAGTGGGAGTAGGGGACCAGTTAATAAAGTTCAAAAAGTGCAAAACAAAATGGAATTTTATATATATATATATATATATATATACACACACACACACACACACACACACACACACACACACACACACACACACACACACACACACACACACACACACACACACACACACACACACACACACACACACACACACACACACACACACACACACACACACACACACACACACTATATTGCCAAAAGTATTGGGACGTCTGCCTTTACACGTACATGAATTTTAATGGTATCCCAGTCTTAGTCCATAGGGTTCAATATTGAGTTGGACCACCCTTTGCAGCTATAACAGCTTCAACTCTTCTGGGAAGGCTGGCCACAAGGTTTACAAGTGTGTCTATGGCAGTGTTTCTCAACCATTTTTCAGTCAAAGCACCCTTTACAATTATGGACAGTCTCGTGGCACCCTTTAAAATTATGGACAGTCTTGAGGCACCCCATTCTAAAATGTGAAAAACTGTTCTAATAGTTTTATATAACGCAGCAACATCCACACATGTAGGACACCCAGCATTAGAGGTGATTTATTCTTCCAAAGCAAATACACTTTTGCACACTGGTACTAACTAGTATTCCAGTGTTTCTCTTCTCCCTTGGGTTTTCTTCATCACTGAGCTAATGTGACCCCAGCACTAATGGAGAGGGGCTGGGGAGGGTCAAATTAGGATGCTGTGCAGACAGCTGACATCCTCCTCATCAACTGATGATGTCATTGGTTGTCAGGACGCCAGCTCTAGAAGGTCATAATGTTGCACAATAAAAACCTGTGGTTTTGTATATCTAAAAGGCAGGCTTGTATACAAGTTATGGGCAATTTTGTGACATTTTGCCAAGGCACTCCTGAAGAAACAAGGCACCCAAGGGTGCCTGGGCACCCTGGTTGAGAAAGGCAGGTCTATGGGAATCTTTGACCATTCTTTCAGAAACACAATAGTGAGCTCAGGCACTGATGACAGACGAAAAGGCCTGGCTCACAGTGTTCGCTCTAATTCATCACAAAGGTGCTCTATCGAGTTGAGGTCAGCACCCCATACTCGCTCATCCATGTCCTTCTTGACCTTGCTTTGTGCACTGGTGTGCAGTCATGTTGGACCAGGAAGGGGCCATCCCCAAACTGTTCCCACAAAGTTGGGAGCATAAAATTGTCCAAAATGTCTTGGTATGCTGATGCCTTAAGAGTTCTCTTCACTGGAACTAAGGGGCCAAGCCCAACCCCTGTAAAACAATCCCACACCATAATCTCCCCTCCACCAAAGTTTACACTTGGCACAATGCAGTCAGGCAAGTACCGTTCCCCTGGCAACTGGCTAACCCAGACATGTCCAATGGATTGCTAGACAGAGAAGTGTGATTCATCACTCCAGAGAACACGTCTCCACTGCTCTAGAGTCCAGTGGCAGCATGCTTTACAGAACTGCATCCGACACTCTGCATTGCACTTGGTGATGTAAGGTTTGGATGTAGCTGCTCAGCCATGGAAGCCCATTCCATGAAACTCTCTACGCAGTATTGTTGTGCTAATCTGAAGGCCACACAAAGTTTAGAGGTCTTTAGCTACTGACTCTGCAGACTGTTGGTGTCTTCTGCGAACTGTGCACTTCAGCATTTGCTGACTCTGCTCTGTCATTTTACGTGGCCCACCACTTCATGGCTGAGTTGCTGTTGTTCCCAGTTGCTTCCACTTTGTTATAATACCACTAACAGTTGACCGTGGAATATTTAGTAGCAAGGAAATTTCACGGATGGACTTATTGCACAGGTGGCAGCCTATCACGGTACCACGCTTGAATTCACTGAGCTCCTGAGAGCGACCCATTCTTACACAAATGTTTGTAGAAGCATGCGTAGGTGCGGGGAATGTTTAGCTCTGTGGTAGATGCATTTTCAAATGAGTTCACGCTAGTCAGCAACTATATTTCAGGGCTTGGTAGCCTACTTTTATTAAACGGAAAGGCAAAAACAAAAGTCCAACATAAGGTTTCCCACGCAGAATGTCAGGGTCCTGTCCACGGCAGAAGTTCTGGAAGATCTGGCATTTCTGCCAGTACTCTACATGGCCGCAGAGGTACACATCAGCCTCAATCTGTGTCAAGGTCCTACCTTTTCCCAGAGGTTATGTTACTCCATGTGCTAGCATCCATCTTGGATTTCTGCTGAGCATGATGGGAATCTTTTATGCCTTCAGGTCTCTGAGGTCCATCCCCCAGAGGGGTGTGGCTGAGTACATATAAGCCTGGGATCTGCACATGCTCTTTGCACTTGTGTCTTGTGTCTTGGTCTTGCTACAGCTCTGTGTATACGCTCGTGACTCTTCTGGTATTCTGACTCGGCTTGTGACTAAGACCATTCTCTGCGTTTCCCTTTGATCTGACCTTCTGTTGCTGAACCCGGCCCGTGACCTGTGATTCTCTGTCTACTGTTCTGTACTGTTTTGTCCTGTTGTTATTGACCCGGCTTGTCTGACTACGCTATTGTCATTCTCACCAACTACACGCCATTGGCGGCGGCCATTACTGCAGCTGGGGTGTCTCGGGGGCCGCGACCTGGTCCCTGGTTGCGTCAAGTCCATCCCCACCATCAGGGGCCCTGGTGAAGGGCAGCCTGGGACTTAGACTCCGCGCCCTGAGGGACTTCAGTCTGTTGGTGGTGGTTGTCGTCAGCCAGTGCGTTACCCTGCCACTAGGCCTACCTGTCCGTTCCACAGCCCTGCCCTGACATTACACAAGTGCCATGAATCCTGACGGTGCAGGTACGCCTTCACTTCCTATGTTGGTTGCCAGACTGGATCAACAGGATCTCCTGTTGGATCAGTTCGCTCAGGCGTTGCAAACTCTGCTGGCACGCACCGCGCACCTTACTCCTGGTGTTATTAGGCCGGTTGTCACTCCGGTGGTCGCTCCCGCTGCTGTTCCGCTTGCTGTGCCTACCGCCGCGGCTGATGCGGCACCCGCGGTGTCCAGAGGTATGACCGGTTCAGCCCCTCTTCCACAGCGCTTTGGGGGTGAGCCGAGTCAGTGTCGTGGGTTCCTTAACCAGGTGGGGATTTACTTTGAATTAATCCCCTACGCTTTTCCGACTGAGAGGTCAAAGGTGGGTTTCCTCATCTCACTACTCTCAGACAAGGCCTTGGCCTGGGCGAATCCCTTATGGGAGAGGAATGACCCCGTGATTCACGAGTTTTCCGGTTTTGTCGATGCCTTCCGTAGGGTATTCGATGTACCGGCTCGCTCCGCCTCGGCTGCCAAGCTGCTCATGTCTATGCATCAGGGTCCACGGACCGTGGCCGAGTACGCCATAGAGTTTCGTACCCTGGCAGCAGAGGTGGGTTGGAACAATGAGGCTCTGGTGGCTGCGTTTTCTCAGGGTCTTTCTGATGCATTGAAGGACGAGATCGCAGCCAAGGAATTGCCTGTGGAGCTGGAAGCACTAATTTCCTTCCTGATCCTGATTGATACCAGGCTCAGGGAGAGGCCTTCACTCAAGGAACGCCTGCGGAGGCCTTCCAATCGACTGGCACCTGCGTTTTCTATCCCACCCATTCCTCCCTCTCCTCCCACGCCTCCTGGGGATAGATTGTCTGGTGGTGAGCCCATGCAGCTGGGGTTTGCTCGCCTTTCCGAGGGGGAGCGGGCCGCTCGGCGTCGGGAGGGTCGCTGCCTGTACTGTGGTCTTGGTGGGCACTTTCGGCAGTCCTGTCCGGTCCGTCCGGGAAACGCTCGCACCTGAGATCCTGTCGGGGACAGATCTTGGGTGGAGTCTCCTCGTCCCCGGCGTTCCGCAGAGATAAGCCACTGATCACCGTTGTCCTCTCTTGGGCGGAGGGCTCGGTGACGGCCCAGGCGTTGGTAGATTCTGGGGCTGGCGGGTTGTTTATGGACAGCTCGTTTGCTGCCCAGCACTCCATTCCCCTGCAGGCTCGAGTTACCCCATTGGTTCTCGAGGCGATAGATGGCAGGCCCCTGCAACCACCGCAGGTTACCCACGAGACTATGCCAGTTGAGGTAGCTATTGGGGCTGTTCACAGGGAGTTGGCCTGTTTCCAGGTGATTTCTTCTCCGCACTATTCGGTGGTTTTGGGGTATCCCTGGCTCCAGATGCACAATCCAACCTTCAATTGGCAAACTGCCGAGATTCTCTCGTGGTCTTCACAGTGTGGGGCCGGGTGCATCCGTGGGCCGGTTAAGGTGTTGTGTGCCTCCTCAGACTCTGCGTTGCCCACTGATTATGGGGAGTACCAGGACGTGTTTGATAAGGTACGCGCTGGTGCCTTACCTGCTCATCGTCCTTACGACTGCGCCATATCCTTGCAACCCGGTGCCACTCCTCCGCGTGGCAGGGTGTATCCTCTCTCGGTTGCGGAGAATAAGGCCATGGAGGAGTACGTTGCGGATGCGCTTTCCCGGGGGCACATTCGTAAGTCTACTTCCCCAGCAGGAGCGGGCTTTTTCTTTGTAAAGAAGAAGGGTGGTGAATTGAGGCCTTGCATCGATTATAGGGGTCTCAATCGAATCACCACTAAGAATGCCTACCCGATTCCCTTGATTACTGAGTTGTTCGACCGCCTTAAGGGGGCAACAGTCTTTACCAAACTTGACCTTAGGGCGGCGTACAACCTCGTACGGATCAAACAGGGGGATGAGTGGAAGACCGCGTTTAACACCAGAACCGGTCACTACGAATACCTGGTGATGCCCTTCGGGTTGTGTAACGCGCCCGCAGTTTTTCAGGAATTCATAAATGATGTCCTTCGTGACTTGTTGCAGCAGTGCGTGGTAGTTTACTTGGATGACATCCTGGTTTACTCTGCCTCCATGGAGTCCCATATCCAGGATGTCAAGCAGGTGCTGCAACGATTACGTGAGAACGAACTTTTTTGTAAACTTGAGAAGTGCGAATTCCATCGATCCCAAGTTGCCTTTTTAGGCTACATCATTTCTGCGGAGGGATTCTCCATGGACCCTCAGAAGGTTTCGGCAGTTCTGCAGTGGCCTCGTCCCAATGGCCTTCGGCCCATTCAGCGCTTTTTAGGTTTTGCCAACTACTATCGGAAATTCATCAGAAATTTCTCCACGCTGGCAAAACCTCTCTCAGACCTAACCAAGAAGGGCAGCAATCCTCACGAGTGGCCATCCGAGGCCATCGTAGCTTTTGAGGCTCTGAAATCCGCCTTCGCTTCGGCTCCGATACTGTCTCATCCCAATCCTGGATTGCCTTTCGTCCTTGAGGTTGATGCATCCGAGACAGGAGTAGGCGCTCTCCTGTCTCAACGTCGGTCGCCCGATGGACCCCTACTTCCCTGTGGGTTCTACTCTAGGAAGCTTTCCTCTGCAGAGTGCAACTACCAGATTGGAGATAGGGAGTTGTTGGCAATCATTCTGGCTCTCAAGGAATGGAGGCACCTGCTCGAGGGCTCCGCAGTTCCGGTCCTCATTCTTACCGATCATAAGAACCTGACTTATCTTTCGGAGGCCAAAAGATTGACACCCCGTCAAGCCAGATGGGCCTTGTTTTTGTCGCGGTTCAACTATGTGGTCTCCTATTTGCCTGGTTCCAAGAATGTCAGGGCTGATGCATTATCGCGGCAATACTCTGAGTTGTCCAGGGAGGACTCTGAGCCAACCTCGGTCATACCTCCGGATCATATCCTGGCTGCCATTCGTACCAGTCTGACTTCTCCCCTTGGGGAGCAGATTTTGGCGGCTCAAACTGACGCTCCTCCCGAGAGACCGGAGGGTAGATGTTTTGTACCCGAGGGGTTGCGCACCCGTCTGCTGCGTACCTACCATAACTCCAAAACTGCCGGGCATCCGGGGAGGAACCAGTTGTCTTGGGTCGTCTCTCGGTTGTTCTGGTGGCCAACTCTCCGTGCCGACATCGCCTCTTATGTAGCGGCATGTTCGATCTGTGCCCAGAATAAATCTCCACGGCATCTTCCAATGGGTCTTCTGCAACCCATTCCCAATGGGGAGCGTCCTTGGTCACACCTGGGCATGGACTTTATTGTAGACCTCCCTGTGTCTCGGGGTCATACGGTCATCCTCATGGTCATACGGTCATCCTCATGGTCGTCGATCGTTTTTCCAAAATGTGCCATTGTATTCCACTCAGGAAATTACCAACAGCGCAAGAACTGGCCACGGTCTTTTCCAGGGAGATTTTTCGCCTGCATGGGTTGCCCAAGGTGATTGTCTCGGACCGCGGGAGTCAGTTCGTGTCCAGATTCTGGCGCGCCTTCTGCTCCCAGTTGGGCATTAGTCTCTCCTTTTCTTCAGCCTACCACCCGCAGTCCAATGGGGCTGCGGAGCGTTCCAATCAGGCCTTAGAACAATTCCTTCGGTGTTATATCTCGGACCATCAGGACGATTGGGCCGATCTCCTGCCTTGGGCTGAGTTTGCCAGGAACTCAGCGGTCAACTCCTCCTCCGGGATGTCCCCCTTCATGGCCAACTATGGGTACCAACCCGCGGTATTACCTGAGAGGTTCTCACCACAGGACATTCCGGCTGTGGAGAACCATCTTGCTGCCCTGCGTTCTTCATGGGGGCAGATCAAGAGGGCTTTGAGGGACTCGGCTCAGCGTCAGAAGTTCCAGGCTGATCGCAGACGGTTGCCCGCTCCTTCATACCAGGTCGGCGATCGGGTGTGGTTGTCTACTCGTAACCTCAATCTTCGGGTGCCCACACCCAAACTAGCTCCCCGTTTTGTCGGTCCTTTTCGCATTCTCCGCAAGGTGAATCCGGTGGCCTATGCCCTTGCCCTTCCACCTGGGATGCGGATCTCCAATATCTTTCATGTATCACTGTTAAAACCTCTGATCTGCAATCGCTTCACTACCTCTCTGCCTCGGCCCCGTCCCATTCGGGTTGACGGTCATGAGGAGTATGAGGTGAGCCGGATCCTGGACTCTCGATTGGTGCGCGGCCGATTACAGTTCCTGGTTCATTGGCGCGGTTATGGTCCCGAGGAGCGTTCCTGGGTTCCTTCCGCGGATGTCCATGCTCCTGCCCTCCTCCGCGCGTTTCATACCCGCTTTCCTCGGAAACCTTTTGTTGAGCCGCGGAGGGGGAGGGGCCCTTGAGGAGGAGGTACTGTCAAGGTCCTACCTTTTCCCAGAGGTTATGTTACTCCATGTGCTAGCATCCATCTTGGATTTCTGCTGAGCATGATGGGAATCTTTTATGCCTTCAGGTCTCTGAGGTCCATCCCCCAGAGGGGTGTGGCTGAGTACATATAAGCCTGGGATCTGCACATGCTCTTTGCACTTGTGTCTTGTGTCTTGGTCTTGCTACAGCTCTGTGTATACGCTCGTGACTCTTCTGGTATTCTGACTCGGCTTGTGACTAAGACCATTCTCTGCGTTTCCCTTTGATCTGACCTTCTGTTGCTGAACCCGGCCCGTGACCTGTGATTCTCTGTCTACTGTTCTGTACTGTTTTGTCCTGTTGTTATTGACCCGGCTTGTCTGACTACGCTATTGTCATTCTCACCAACTACACGCCATTGGCGGCGGCCATTACTGCAGCTGGGGTGTCTCGGGGGCCGCGACCTGGTCCCTGGTTGCGTCAAGTCCATCCCCACCATCAGGGGCCCTGGTGAAGGGCAGCCTGGGACTTAGACTCCGCGCCCTGAGGGACTTCAGTCTGTTGGTGGTGGTTGTCGTCAGCCAGTGCGTTACCCTGCCACTAGGCCTACCTGTCCGTTCCACAGCCCTGCCCTGACAATCTGGTGCCAGACGGCCTATATAAGGAGGCTCATCACTTCCTCTGGTTGCTGGATGATCTCTAGCTCCCCGTGCCCTTTTCCTGGTTCCTGTTTCCTGAGATTCTGACTTGTGATTTCCTGTTACCGACTCGGCCTGCTCCTGGACCTCTCTACTCTGATTTACCCCTGATCTGACCTCAGCTTTGCTTACAGATACTCTCTCTCTCCCGCTCCTCTGTGAATGACCTTGGCTTTCCCATCTGACTACGTCTACTCTGATTCCCACCTGGTACCTGACCTTGGCTTAACTGACTACCCAGTAAACATCCAAATCCCAGAAGGGTTTGCATACCACGCACAGGCGCCTCCTGTCTGCAGACCTATCTCCGTGCACCAGCTGTGCTTCTGAGTGGACCACCAACCAGCACTCCTACAGGCTACCTGTGCAACTTTGGGCCTGACTCCCACTGTCCCACTCTCAGGGGAATCCAGAACTTAGCCGCAAGGGAAGCCCTCTCTCCATTGGCCTCCTTCACCAGGTACGTGATACAGGGGTTCTTCTCCAGAAACATACACACAATCCAAATGAAAATGCTAGCCCACCTAGCTACTCTTCAGCTGCACTGCTGCAGTAGATACTGGTCCTTCTGATCACCAGCTCTTCCAGGCACACAGCTTAGAGCTTCTCAGACACACACAGTCCTCTGGCCTAGTCCTCAGGCCTTTAACTGTCTCTTGCAGATATTCATACTCCGGTTTCCACCTGCAGCCTCTCTGACTCCTGTAGGAGACCTGAGGTATTCTTAAACCTCTATTATAAGGAACAGATACCAGTCCTGCTGATGGGTTAAAACCCTTCTACAGCCCTGTCCAGCTCTCCTAGAGTAACTGCCTGTCTCCTGGAATCTCCTCCATGTTCTTGAGACTGTAATGGGAGACACAGCAAACCTTCTGGAAAAGGCATGTATTGATGTGCCATCCTGGAGGAGTTGGACTGCCTGTGCAACCTCTGTAGGGATCAAGTATCGCCTCATGCTACCAGTAGTGACACTGACCCTGGCCAAATGCAAAACTAGTGAAAAACTGTCAGAAAAGATGAGTGGGAAAAAAAAATGTCAGTGGCATCCATCTGTAAAACCATTCCTGTTTTGGGGGTCATCTCATAGTTGCCCATCTAGTGCACCTGATAATTTCATTAACACCAAAGCAGCTGAAACTGATTAACAACCCCCTCTGCTACTTAACTGACCAGATTAAGCATTATCCCAGGAGTTTAATTGACTTAATGCTGTACTCTGATTAAAAAGTGCTCCTTTAATTTTTTGAGCAGTGTGTGTATATAAATATATATATATATATTGGGAACTAGCATCAAATGGTAGAGCTTTTTAAAGCACACAGCAACTCACTTCTTTTTTAAGGGCCTTCTTGCCCAATTTTATTTAAAAGAAATTTCAATAACATGCTTCCCACACATGGGGTATCCACCATCAAACAAATGCAACAAATATTCAGCCTCCTGGCTTGTACACAGATTTACGTCTGTCTCCTGCAGACTCTTTCCAAAATGGCTGTTTCACACACAGCTAGCCACTAGCACACAGCTACTCTGGCTTCCACCTCTCCTAGGTGAAGCCCACCTATCTCCAAGGCAATTACCTCCTGTCTGCCGGGGTGGAGCCCAGAATCATGGTTTGGGCCTCTACAAAAAGGCCTGCACACATCTGCGCAATCAGTGTGCTGGCTGCTCTCAAAACATGGACCCAGCATCGGAGATTTCATCCCTCCCAAATCTCTTAGAAATCTCTAGGCCCCAGGTCACAAAACGGGCTTTACAAACCAAAGAGGAAACTGATACACCAGTTTCCTCTGCATTACGAGATCTGCCTGGTGCCCCTCAACCTGTATAGTTTAGAATCCTGGGTTATCACCGTGATTTTCACCGTGGCAGGATACTGAATTACCACAATAAATATAAATATATATATATATATATATACTATATATATATATATATATATATATATATATAATCAGGAGAACTGAGCAATGGAGAAACCTAAATTGTTTCTCATCAGAGATTTAAAGGATAAGTTCACTTAAAAAAAAAAAAAAAAATTGTCCATTTTTGCAGGTAAAAAACCTGCAAACCTGTCAGTGTATCTGTGTGCTTGTACATCCCGTACAGGCAAGCAGATACAGTCTGACAGGAAGAGTCAATGAACTACCACAGTGCTCAACAGAGCTGTGGTAGTTCATTGAGAACTACAAGCTGAGAGCTGCAAAGGCAGTCAGGACTTGTAGATCATTCATTCTCAGAAATTTGTAAATGAACGACCCGGCCGTGTCATTCTCCCCGTACTGCTGTCACAGCGGGCAGCAGTTGCAGCAGTGGGAACATGTTACATGTCCCAAAGGTGAACGTATCCTTTTAAATTAAAATCCAACATCATGGCAATACTTTTTTTAGGTTTGAAAATGATATGGAAGGGTTAGAACCCCTGTTGAGTTTTTTCCTTAACTAAGGTGGTTTTTGATGTTATATGATATTTGTAGTTTAATAAAAAAAAAACATTGATGCTAGTTGTTTGTTCAGTAGTACAGTTGTTTTCCGGGGCAGTTAAGGTTGTAGTTGTTTGCTTAGTGGTTCTTGTCCTGCAGACTTAGTGGTGCTTTTTCATTTTGTTAATAATTTGTCACAGCAATATTGACACCACTATACCTAACAGAGGTCTAAGGGCTTGATCACTTCCTTTGAAGAAAGTAATGCCTATACATTGTAAAACCAACCATACACGCAAAGATATTTTTTGTTCAGCCTACAGGCTGAATAAAAGAAATCTAGCAAATTCCTCCCCCTATGCTAAACGCCAGACACGGATACATTTTCCCTGCTGGCTATAGTATTCTGAAAAAAACACCCGCAGCTGTTAGAATACTTGAACTGCGGCTGCATGTGGATGCAGACACTGTTCAGCTGACACATTTTCATACCTCCCAACGTTTTGAGACGGGAACAAGGTACACCTTTTAGTAAATGTATGTTGGCATAGGACATGCCCCTTTAAAGGAGAATTATACAAAAAAAATTAGTTAAACCCACAAGTGCTTTTTCTTTTTACAACTACTATTTCTTTATACTGGCTTTTGAAGTTTTCAAATGCAACCATAGCAACTGAATGAAAGGTTTATCACTGTGAAACACTTTTTGAAAAATAAATAGTGCATTTTATATACAACTATATAGATCAGACTAATATGAGGAACAAATAAGGAGGAAAGAGATAGGGGGACTTTCAAAGCAGGGACAGTCCTTCACAATCAGGGACATTTGGGAGGTATGCATTTTCCACCTGGCTCCTTTTTTTTTTTTTTAAATCAGGTCTTTTTTATTGAAGTTTGGATCCATTTACATGCATAGTTATACAATCCCAACCTCTGTCATTGGACAAAAGTATTAATAACCCATTTCAATAATGCAATACACAAGGAGTATACATCAAAACATACAGAAGACATGAGTATAGATCCCAAACCACAATGTTTTCCATTTTTGTTAGAAAAAGAAAAAATATCGAAATAAAATACCAAGAAAACAAAAATATAAAACCAGAACAGTAAAACAAACCAGTCTTCAGCTGAACTGAACCTGGAGAACTGAGCTGCCTCAACATATCCACAAATAGAACAATAGATCCAATGACTGCAAAAAAAAAAAAAAGGAATAATTCGGTATACATATGGCTTTAATACCTGTGTAGGAGCTGATGAAACAAAGAAGGGGAAAATCATAAATTTTAAATTTATTGCGTTAGTAGTGTTAACTTTTCTTTTAGGAGTCATGTACAGTTGTGTTCAAAATAATAGCAGTCAGATATCACTAACCTGATCAATCACTGTTTTTGGGAGAAATTATATTTCTACATGGCAAATAATTTATTAGCAGGTGTAGTAGAGTAATAGAAACCCAGCATACCCAACATTCATGACATGTATGCTGCTGATTCTGTGTAATTGAATCACTAATTGATAGGGGCATGTTCAAAATAATAGCAGTGTGGAGTTCTATTAGTGAGGTCATTCATTCTTTGAAAAACAGGCACCAATTATTGCCCTTATTTAAGGAAGGCAGCAAATGTTGTACATGCTGGTTACAGTGCATTTCTCTCTGAAATTCTGAGGATAATGGGTCATTCCAGACATTGTTCAGAAGAACAGCGTACCTTGATTAAAAAGTTCATTGGAGAGGGGAAAACATATAAAGAAGTGTATAAAATGATAGGCTGCTCAGCTAAAATGATCGCAAATGCTTTAAAATGGCAACCAAAACCTGAAAGACATGGAAGAAAGCAAAAAACTACCATTCGAATGGATAGAAGAATAGCCAAAATGGCAAGGACTCAGCCAACAATCAGCTCCAGGAAGATCAAAGAAGGTCTAAAGTTACCTGTGAGTACTGTTACAATTAGAAGATGCCTATGTGAAGCCAAGCTATCTGCAAGAAGTCCGCAAGTCCCACTGTTGAAAAAAAGACGCGCTGAAGAGGTTACAATTTGCCAAAGAGCACATTGACTGGCCTAAAGAGAAATAGCACAACATTTTGTGGACTGATGAAAGTAAGATTTTTCGTTTTGGGTCTGGTGGCCGGAGACAGTTTGTCAGATGACCCCCAAACACTGAATTCAAGCCACAGTACACTGTGAAGACAGTGAAGCATGGTTGCGCAAGCATCATGATATGGGAATGTTTCTCATACTACGGTTTTGGGCCTATTTATCGCATACCAGGGATCATGGATCAGTTTGAATACATCAGAATACTTGAAGAGGTCATGCTGCCTTATGCTGAAGAGGAAATGCCCTTGAAATGGGTGTTCCAACAAGACAACAACCCCAAACACACCAGTAAACATGCAATATCTTGGTTCTACACCAACAAATTAATGTTATGGCGTGGCCAGCCCAATCCCCGGATCTTAATCCAATAGAAAACTTGTGGGGTGACATCAAAAATGCAGTTTCTGAGGCAAAACCAAGAAATAGAGAAGAACTGTGGAATGTAGTCCAATCATCCTGGGCTGGAATACCTGTTCACAGGTGCCAGAAGTTGGTTGACTCCATGCAACACAGATGTACAGCAGTTCTCAGAAACAGTGCTTATACAACTAAATATTAAGTGATTCAAAGGAAAGCAAAATCTTCAAACATTTTTCAGTTTATATAGTGAATGTTTGAGTTTGTAAAGAAGAATATAAACACTGCTATTTTTTTGAACAATCTAATATTCATTTTTCTTAAATTTGTTTAGAGGAACAACACAAATTTGATCTATTTTTCTTCATGTTTTGATTTGGAATAGAATGTGTAGTGTTCCCAATGCATTTGTGTGTATAGAAATAAAAGCTATTAGAAGGATTTTGAGCTTTATTCACTTTTTTCAACACACTGCTATTATTTTTAACACAACTGTAATTCCACTCTCCTGACTTAGTACTTTAAAGTATAGGCATCGGCAAGATCACATCAAGCCTGAAGTGACTCCTCCACTCAATACTCTGTCCCTGACTAGTTGGATTGGTGCTAATCCCGGTGTACTTAACCAAGCATCCCAAATAGTTGTGAATTTCTGGGCACATCCTCTATATTGGTAGACTAATTTCTCTTTGATTAGGGTATCATTAACAGCTTTAATCCATTGCGCATGGGAAAGGGGGGTAGGAGATTACCATT
The DNA here is from genome assembly GCF_062004578.1 of Staurois parvus. NCBI lineage: Eukaryota > Metazoa > Chordata > Amphibia > Anura > Ranidae > Staurois > Staurois parvus. The sequence continues at coordinate 6,329,147 of NW_028318511.1, forward strand.
TCTGGACTATGAGTTTCTGAGCTATAAATAACACTCGAACGATGTCAATATAGGTATGGTGGGGTATATAGCTCCTCATCAATAGTTCCCAGCAGACAAATCTTAGGTTCCGAGGCAGATTAAGAATCCAAATTGTATTGATCATTTCTACAATGTACGTCCAGTATCTTGCCAATTTAGGGCATCTCCATAACCTGTGAAGAAGTGTGCCATTATTAATTTCACATCTGGGACAAAGGGGGGAATCCCTCCTATTCCAGTTGTACAATTTTTGAGGAGTGCGGTAAGTACGGTGAATGATAAAAAGTTGGGTAAGCTTCTGAGTTGGCGATACAGAGACTTTAATTGCATTCTATAAGATTGTGGACCAATCCTCACCTGAAATAATGTCTAAATCTACCGGCCATTGTGCCCCACAATTGAGGAACATTGCCTTAGAGACCTATTGTACAAGGGATTGGTACAATGAGGATATCTGACCTTTTCTAGAGGTTGAGGACACAATTCTATTAAGAACCACTGGTTCGACAAATAACCATGTAGATGTTTTAAATTGTGCAGAGAAAACATGTCTAAGTTGCAGGTATTGAAAAAAGTGTTTAGGTAAGCCATATTCGAATTGCAAAGTTTGAAAGTCTTTCAGCAGTTGACCATGATACAGTTGTGGCACATATCTAATTCCCATTACTATCCAACTCAGAGTAGTGAGTATTATAGAAGATGCAAGTGAATGAGGTATAGCCAGAATAATTAAATTATGTTTGGGGGGGCGTGGTCTGACGATCACGGCATGAGTACGCTCTTCCCAGAGCTCTGCACGTACCGGGACAGACAGCTTGCATATTGAGCCGCACCGCCCGGCTGACCTCTCATGCTGGGGGACCGGAGGCTTCCGCAAAGAGCCGGGAACGTAAGGGGCAATAAGATCACCCATTGCTTTCTCAACCAGCACTCTTTTTCCTCTCCCGCAGCCTCTTACAAGATGGCGCTGCCATGGCCCAGCTCCACTGGCTTGGCCTTGGCCAGGAAACCCTGACAGTCGGGGAGTGCCTCCTCCAATGCGGGGACCCCGGCGCCATCCAGACCAGTATTCCTGATCTCCTCTCCTGTCCTCCCCCCTGAGAACTCTCCATTACCAGCAGACAGGAAGGGCCTATGGGCCTATGGTGGGCTATACCACATGGGCCTATGGCGGGCTCTATCAGGGACCTCATGGCGGACTTTCCCACCAAGCAGGACTTGCAGGCTATGGCTACTTCTATTTTAAATGCCCTTTCTCGTGATTTTCATGATCTCCGTCAGCAAGAGGACACTCATGGATTTACATCTTTGATTGAATGATGGTAAAAACCATAATCGCCGGAACAGTCTCCGGCTTCGGGGGATTCCTGAGGTTACTGATGGAGCAAACTTGCACGCCACTGTAACTGCTATTGTCAATCAACTGCTAGAGAAGCCTCCCACAGCGGAATTGGAACTTGACCAGGTACACCGTGTCTTGGGACCTTGCCTGCCAGCCCAGGCAGAATCTGTCTCCCTACCCCCTCCCAGAGATGTCCTCTGCAGGGTTCATTTTTATACGGTAAAGGAAGAAATTCTACATCGAGCTTGGATCGCCGGTCCACTAGACTTTGATATACCCTGATCTTTCCAGGCAGACCCGAGTAATGCGTGGGATGCTCAGGCCACTGCGCCGATGGGGCCACCCTTTCCGTCTCATCGTTTGCAAATCAGGTGTTGAATCTTCCCTTCCATCTCCGGATCAGTTATCAGCACTGTTTGATTTTTTGGGCAAACCTGCTGTGGAGGTGCTGAAATGGCTGGACTCTTTATTACACCCTGGCGTGCCAACCGTTCCATTTCCTCGGCTGCAGAGGATCCGGAGGCCCCGCTCCAGAGCTTCCAGTCAAGAGTCCGCCAGGCAGAGGCCCCCTAGGCCTACCCCTGTTTCCTCCGAGGACTGATTAGCCATGTTGCTGCCACATACTTTGGACTCGTTTTAAATCCAAACATCTTTTATTGTCGAGATAATGAACAGAGTTTACAGAATCAACAATATTACTGTACCAGCAGAATTATGCATAGGTAAAACAATGTGGATACGTAGATCCTGTAACATACAGAATAACTGAAGCAATGACCAATCATAGCAGGAGACACATGGATCCAAGGCTATCTTGACAATACATTCGTTTTTCTTTTTACCTTATATACCTCCCCATCTAGATGTATACATAAATGGAGGAAAGGGACAAAATCAAAATTAAACCAACATGAACAAAAAAAAAAGACAACTGGTTCACCACGAGACTTCCATTAGAGAAAACCATGGATACACATTACATCCCCTAAGGGAGGATAAGTGGAGCAACATATAAGACATCACACCTGTAAGAGCCGGTCCACTATCAACTGAGGAGGGGCAAGACAAGTTGTATTTATCCATCCCCGCCACACTCCTTGGACTCGTTTACTATAGTCAGGGGGGTTTCTCCACTCCCTTCCTGAGTTGTTTTTCTATTTAGATGGAGTTTTTTTATATGTATATTTTGTTCCCTCCACTTTAACTCTGACGCTTAGATTTTTGATTTGTGATGGTGACACATGCCTGCAGGGGTTGGACTTGGAGGGGTCTTATTTGCCCTCCCGGGTTCTGCTCTTTTGCCCTCCCTGCTGTGGAGGGGGGAGTTGATAATGTTGATAATGCTCATAATGTTTTATTGTATAGTGTTCCCGTCCGGCTGTGTGGGGACCCCCTCTCTCCCCCCTCTGTATTCTATATTTTTTTTGTGCCTGTCCACCTCAGATTTTAACAAATTGTAAGTTCTCTCTCATGGTGGGGGCATTGCATTGCTCGGCCTCCCGAGGCCTGTTGTTGGTGCGGCGGTTGTCGCCGGGTCTTCATGGCAGCCGTCTCCCTTTCCTTCTCTTGCTATATACTGCTGTAATGTTGCTCCTTTCACCGTCCAGTTTTTGTGTTACCTGACTATGTGTTATGCTGTCTGGATGTTTGGTCGGGTGGGAAAGGGGGGGGGGCTTTGGTCTCCTTTGGCTCTCTGGCTGGTGATGGGTTGCCCTGGCAGGGGGATGCCCCCTTCTCCCCTCTGACGGTGGGAATTTTTCTCTTCCTTCTCCCGCCTGTTGTCTTGTCCTGACTCCCCATAGGGTAGATCCTTGTGGAGGTCCTTTGTTCACTCTCCCAGGGACCTCAGTTTTATCCTCCATTGTAGATTTATCCAATTCCTTCTCTCCATTTTTTTCTATCCTCCTCTTTCCCATCCCCACCTATCCCCTCCCCCTTTTTCTTTTCTCTCATATTCCCTCTTTGCTCCTTCCTTTTCTTTTCTGCTTCTTACCTTGGTCTGTCCTCCCCCTTTTTCTTTTTTTCTCGCTTATCTTTTTCTCCATTTTTTCTTTTTCTTCCTTTTCTCTGTTTTCTCCTTCTTTTCTTTTCTTCACCATTCTTGGGGACTCTCTCCCCTTTTTTTCTTTTTTCTGTGGCCGCTCTTCCATCCGGAGCCCTTACCCCACATATTGACACCTGTTTGGTGGTTGAGGGGAGCCCCTCCGTTTTGCCATGGGTCTCCTGAAGATAACCACTCTGAATACCAGGGGTCTCAACACCCCAGAGAACTGCTTGCGGCTACTGGCCGATCTCAAAAAGAGTATGACTCAAGTTGCTTTCTTACAAGAAACACATTTCAAATGTGATCATATTCCAAAATTAACCAACAGGGACTTCCCTTGGATGTATCACAGCTCCTCACCTACCTCTAAATCAAAAGGTGTCAGCATCCTGATTGGGAGTTCTGTACTGTGGTCGTGTGCTTCAGTGCACTCAGATCCACTGGGCCGGTTTCTTCTGCTGAAGGGGATGATCCAGAATGTGCAGTTTACCTTTGAGAATGTTTATTTTCCTATTGTAGATCACGTCCAATTCCTACATGATTTGCTGCTTACGCTCCTCAATTTTGCTGAAGGGACTTTAATTTTTGGCAGAGATCTCAATTTTGCTATGGACCCCCTATTGGATGTCTCTCTGGGTTCTTCCCATCTCTCTTATGTGCGTCTCAGACGTTTGAAGGGTGATCTCCAGCTTTTATGATTAGTTGACCCTTGGCATTTGCTGAACCCACAGTTCTGTGATTATTTGTTCTTTTCACAGGTCCATCATACTTATTCCCACTTAGACTATCTCCTGATCTCTCATCAGGCACTTCCTCTGTTGTCTCTACACAAATTTATGTTATTTCTTTCTCAGACCATGCTCCGGTCCACCTTACTCTCTGGTTGGATTTGACTGTGCATGGCCCTCCTTCCTGGAAGCTGAATGAAACGCTTCTTCAATCCCCAGAAACTTGTACCACATTATGGAACGCTCTTGTGGAGTATTTTGCGATCAATCGTGACTCAGTAGACAACCCTCTTGTGGTATGGGAAGCTCATAAACCGGTGGTTAGGGGCATGCTGATTTGTGTCAGTGCACATCTCAAACGGGAACGTTCTCGTTAGATTGACAGTCTTTTGCATGATTTATGCAGGCTTGAGCGTTCTTATAAAGCGTCCTTGGCACATGCCACCTATCATGAACTCTCTAGAGTTCATGAGGATTTGCGGTCCCATCTTTACCTCAAAATTAAACAAAAACTGGCATGGGCTCATCGCTGTATGTATGAATTTTCGAATAAGCCAGGCACCTTGTTGACTCGGGCTCTTCGTGGCCCTCGGACCAGGACCTACATTCCGCACATGCAAACCTTCTCTGGACAGAAATTGACCACTTTTTTTTTTTTAAACTTAAATATTTATTGAATTTTTCAGATAAACAAATTGTACAAAATATACTCTTTAAAACATTAAGACATTATCAATACATTTATCATTACATCTTCCCCCCCCCCCAACCTATATACCACCCCCCCTATCCAACCCTACACCCCCTCTGCTCTGCATTTTCCTATTCCTTTCTGGAGATCCTGATACCTATAAAATTAGAAAAAAGTGTAACCATATTATTCTATGTTAGTCCCCCATAAACTCTATAATTAACTTTGACTTTTTAAATTCCTCCCATTTGTTCCATCTTCTATGATGACTCTCCATCTTATCTTCATTCGTATGATAAAGTTCCTCCAATTTACATATTTGGTCCACCCTGTCAACCCAATCTTTTTTATTTTCAGCGCCTCCTGTCTCCTGCAAAACTTGGGTATCAATCCCTTTCCTGCATTAAAATAATACAGTAAATCTGATTTTTTATATTTTTTGACTGAAAGCTTGGTACTATGAAAAAGGCAAGTCTCTGGGTCTAATAGAATATCAACCTCTGTAATTTTCTGAATCAGACTTACTATTTTCTCCCAATACTCTTGTATTTTAGGACACTCCCACCATATGTGATACATTGTGCCTCTACCTCCACATCCCCGCCAACATAAAGGTGAATTATCTCCACTCAACCTATGTGCCACACTCGGTGTAATATACCATGTTGCCAAACATTTATAATTAATTTCTAACTCCTGCATATTTATATTTCCATGGATTAATCTGTACATTTTTGTCTGTTTTTCCACATCCATTATTACTCCTATGTCCCTTTCCCATTTTTCTATATGTGGAGGCCTTATTTCAGTTTCAGGTTTATTTCAGTGAGAATCTTATATATTTTAGAAGTTCCGTGTTTCCCATCTCCCCGTGTGTCTATCAAACGCTCAAAGGGGTTTCAATCCTCTCTTGTTCTTAGAGGCTTTGGAAGCTTCCTTATAAAGTGTTTCAATTGAAAATAACGCCACTCATTCATTCTCGTGAAAACTTCCTTTTTTTTCAATTCCTTAAGTGAACCCATTTCCTCCCCCACCATTATATCCCTTAATTGTGCATCTTCCTTCTTAATCCAGTTCCCTGTGATACCTTCTTTACCTGGGGGTAAAAACTCTGTAGCCCGTAAGGGCATTAACAGTGAATTAAATTCCCATCCCATATGTTTGTGTAAAACATCCCAAACTCTTAAAACATCTAATGTGAATGAACATGTGCTATCTGCTAATCCTGGTATTGTGGAGGTAACCATATAACCATATAATTCTACTTAAATTGATATTACTTAGTATAATTTCTATTTTAACCCAGCTTTCCCCTTTTGCATTATATGTCCAGTCAAAAATTCTCGCCATTATTACCGAGTTATAATATCTTTTCAAATCTGGTACTCCCAGTCCACCTTTCTCTTTACTTTTACATAAAATTTCATGACTTTTTCTTGGTTTTTTATTCCTCCAAATATATCTTGTTAACATTTTTTTAATTGTTCTAAAATATACTTCTGGTGATTTAATTGGTATCATTTGAAATTTATATAAAATTTTTGGAACAATCACCATTTTTATCAAATTTATATTACCTATCCATAACAGGGTTCCCCCTCCTAATTTCCTTAGTTCATCCTTGATGTCATTTAACAATGGGATATAATTTAATTTTTATAAGTTCTTGGAGGATACAGTTAATTTTATTCCTAGATATTTTAATTCTTTTTCTCTCCAAACAAAGGGAAATTCCTCTTGTATCCTATTTTTCTCTCTATTTGGAAGGTTTATATTTAAAATCTCTGTTTTTGTTGGATTAATTTTCAAATTTGATATATCCCCATACTCTTTCAGTGATTTCATTAAATTTGGCAATGTTATCCTTGGGTTCCCCACATAAAACAATATATCATCTGCATAAGCTGACACCTTATGCTCTGTGTCTCCTATCCATATTCCCTTTATATCCATATTATTCCTTATTGTAGCCAATAGAGATTCAAATGACAAAACATATAGAAGTGGAGACAGAGAGCATCCCTGTCTTGTTCCATTTAGCATCCCGAAATACTCTGATAAATCCCCATTAACCATAATTGCTGCAGAGGGTTAACTATATAACTTCCTTATCCATTCTCTCATTCTATCTCCTATCCCCAATACTTCCAATGTATCATCATATATCCCCAATCTACTCTGTCAAATGCCTTTTCAGCGTCAATGGAGAGTACCACCGCAGGAGTTTTCTCTTTTCTGCTTTTTTGTATGAGAAACAGAGATCTCAGTCCATTATCTCTACCCTCTCTCCCTGGGACAAAGCCTACTTGATCTATGTGTATCCATTCCGGCATTAGGTTTTTCAACCTGTTTGCCAGAACTTTTGCATATAATTTAGTATCGGTGTTCAATAAAGAAATTGGTCTGTAACTAGAGCAGTGAATAACATCCTTACCTTCTTTATGAATGAGAACTACTTGTGCTTGTAGGGATTCCCTCCTCATTTCCATCTCTCCCCCTAATGCATTCATATATATCCTCAATTTAGGTACTAATAGTTCTTTATATGTTTTGTAATGCCTCACAGTATATCCATCTGGACCTGGACTTTTCCCAGCTATAGTACTTTTTAGTGCTAGTTGTATTTCTTCCTGCATTATTTCTAATTCTAGGGATTTTAATTGTTCCTCGCTTATTTTCGGTAGTCCTGCATTTTTTAAATATGTCCGTCTTTTTTCTATTTTTCCTACTCCATCTTTATTTATAGAACTATGGAGAGTAATATTATATAGATTGCTATAGTATTCTTTAAACCCTTTAGCAATATCTTTAGTTGAGTACACTAATTCTCCTTTGTTGTCTCTTATTTTCTCTATATAGTTCCTAGATTTCTTTTTCTCTGAACCTTTATTAAATACTTTCCTGTCCTGTCTCCCCATCTATACCTCTCACTTTTCATTTTATTAAATATTCCTATCTTCTTCCAGAAAATTATTTAATGCTTCTCTTTTATTTATTACCCTCTGCATAATCTCTTTTGTTATTATATGTGTATGTGTCTGCTCTAGATCACAGAGTTCCCCAAGAAGCACATTCATTTTTTCTCTTTTTTGCCTCTTCTTCTTTGCTCCAATCGCTATTAGGATTCCTCTAATATAGGCCTTATGAGCCTCCCATACCGCAGAGACTTAAACTACCTACCCACACCCCATACTCCCCCCATCCCCTCTCCCATCCCCTCTTCCATCCCTCCACCCCTCCACCCCTCCCCCCCAACTACCCCTTTTCTCTTCCCCTCCCCCCACCTTTCCCCCTTTCCCCATTTAGGCCATTAGTTTGCCTATGAATCATTTGTGGTTCCAATTCCACCCTAGATTCAACCTGAGGTGTAACTCTGAACATGCATGTTGCCCTTCCCCCCCCCCCCGTCCCACCAAGGACAAAAAGAGCCAAACTTAATATACTACTCGAGGAAGCAAGAAAGAGAGTGGAGCCACCAGAAAAAAAACATGCCTTTTGCTCCTCTCTTCTCCTATTCCCTCGATCTTCTCTATCCCCTCTTTATGAAGCCTGCCACGTATCTTTTTCCAGCCCCCATATTTCCTCCTCTCTATCCTCCCATTCTGGAATATTTATTTTCTGCATTTCAAGTCTCTCACAAAAGTCTTTCAAGTCCTCAGGAAACTTCAGTGTTGCTGTTCTTCCATTTTTCCATCCGATCAGACAAGCTGGAAAACCCCATCTATACTTCACATTTTGCCTTCTCATTTGTTCCAGTAATGGCTTTAAAGTTCTCCTTCTTAACAGTGTTTCCACTGAAAGATCAGCAAAAATCTGTATATTTACATCCCCATATTTAATAATTGCTCTTCCCTTTAAATTTTTCCAAATCTCCTCTTTATCTCGGTAATGATGAACTTGTACAATTATATCTCTTGGGTTTCCTTTTCTGCCTTCTTGTTGTTGGAGTCTTCCCATTCTGTAGATTCCGTTGAATTTGAACGGCTTGGTTAAAGTTCTATTCAATATTGTATCTAACATTTTCCTTATTGTTTCCTGTAGATCTTCCCCTTGGGGATTCTCTGGAACACCTTGGATCCTTAAATTGCATCTTCTATCCCTATTTTCCTGATCTTCCATTTTATACAGCAGATTCCTTTGTTCTTTCCTCATATCTGTTATTCTACTTTCCAAGGTGAAACAAAAACGAGAAGCGCACCAACCTTGCGCATTACCTACATAACCAAATTTATTAATTAAAGAATGGTACTCACAAACAGCAAATAAAATCAGGCATGTAGTCCTCAAAGGGACTTCAGAGATAAGGAGCCAGCGCAAATCCCATCTTGGGGGTAGACACTCAGTACAGCTGACGCGTTTCAAAGGCCATGCCTTCTTCATCAGAGCTAACTGGACTGAGAGTGTTTGCTCCTTTTTATGCCAACAGACTAAAATTTGGCCCTCCCCACTGGGTTTGGCAGTCTCAGGCTGGGAGGAGGGGCTAAGATGTCAACAAGATTTAATATCTCATTATCAAGCCATCAGAAGACAGATAAAAAATACAATAACACATTCAATTTAAATGCATAAAATCGTAGCAGTAATAGTGAAATACATACAAGAGAAAGAAGAGGAAGAAAAACTCATAGATGGATGATCAATATATAAATAACAAGTGATTTGTATATAAAATGGGCAATTCATCCAGAGTGCTTGCTGAAAATTAATTAAAAAATGACAGAAAATATATTGTTTAATCAATAAATAGGTGCATGTACATTTGTATATATAAAAAAATGAATATTCATATGTATTACCAGGCAAGGCGTGACTGATGCGGGTAGGGAGGTGGAAATATCATGTTTCAAGTGGAGCAGATGGATTAGTAATATTTCATGTTCGGCAGCAGAGGGAGATCTTGTGTTATTTAATATGGCTGCAGACTGGTTCTGACTGTGGAACGCATGCCAGTATGGTGTGGTAGTAACTGCGCGTTCGTGGTCTCGCTCGCGCATGCGCAATAGGTAGCGATCACATAAGCGCATATCAGATGGCCAATGCACACGCGTGAAGCAGCGGCGCTCCATCTTAACAGGGTCCTAGTTTCTCTGCCAGACTAACAGGGCTCAGGCAGAAGCAAATATCCAGGAGAGCTCTCTCAGTTCAGAAGGCTAACTAGCCCCAGCTGTGCCTAATCAATGGGGTGATATTAGAGGGCACTAGCTCCCACAAATGAAGAAGAGTTGTGGAAAATGTAATAATTACATACTAATTAGATAATTAACAAATAAATAAATAGATGGATAAAAATACCTGAGTAATTTTATATATACACATGTATAATAGTATATACATGTAAATAGTGGCAATATCTATGTTCAGTATAAATGAAGTGCCAATGAAAACATAAGGTAGCCAAGCACTGAGGACATCACTCAGTGATTGGCTACTTGGATATTGGATGAACAATAAAACACAAAAAAGAATATTATATATATACATTTACATAGATATAAATCCACACACATATATATGATTTAACATGAATTATAGTTGCGAATATAATGGAATAAATAAATAATATGGTGTATATGTATGAGCAATTGCATAACTAAATAAATAAATCAATACATATGTGTATGTGAAACTAAATTGGAAACAAATTCAAATGCACATAAAATGATGTATTATGGTGTATATATATCAATTTATCTCTATACACATATGGTATCCAGTAGGACATAGGCTTAATACGCTCATTAACAAGGAATCATATTGTGTTGGGAGGTTGCAGATAATCACCATACCCTCAGAAAGAGCAATGTATGTGGTATAATATAATATTGTTGTGGCCAGCACTAGTAATAGATGGCAGCAATAATCATAGCCGACACGCTGCTGGTAGGTAGATGAATAATTAAATTATTAAGAAATTAATTAATATGGATAATATGAATAAATGAATAAATTTTGTCCTTTAAAAACCACACATAAAATACAATGAGGAAAACCTCACCAACCAGATATGAACAGCACTAACTGGTGGTTAAACGAGAGTGTGAATTTTAACGTCATCATTAAGGCCTCTAGGAGACAAGGTGCCCAATGTGAAAATCCAAAAGCTTTCCCTTCTGCATAGCTCTTGGTGTCTCCTCCCACTATCCAAATCTTTAGAGATGGCCTCAATCCCAAGGACTTTCATACCGCAGTGATTACTCAAATGCTTTTCTTTAAAATGGCGGGGGACTGAGTATTTGTCTTTCCCTAGTTTAATGCTGCTTTTATGTTCACTAATACGTATTCTCAGGCAACGCGAGGTACGGCCTACATATAATAAGCCGCATGGACAAAGTATGCCATAGATGACAAAGGAGGCCCCACAATTTATAAACTGTTTCATGGGAAAGCTTTTCCTGTCAGTGCTTGTAAAATCTCATTTCCGATGGCATATGACTCCACAGGTACCACAGTTGGGGATGCCACACCTATAGCTTCCCTTTTGGTCAAATAGCGCTGACCACGGGCCCGGGTTGAATATCCCAGTTTTGCGTACCCTACTTGGCGCTAGTAGACTCCTAAGGTCTCTAGGTTTTCTGAATATTAATGTCGTTCTATCTGGGAGTGCATTTCCTAGAGTAGGATCGTTTTTTAGGATGTTCCAATTTTTGGACAGAATGTGTTTTATGTCCCAGGCTTTGTTGCTGAATCTAGTGCAAAAACGTACTTCATTCTTGTTGAAAGTGACAGTAGAGTTCTGGGAGTTAGGCTCAATTGCCGTGTCATTAGAGACTATGGAATCATACATAACTAGATATTTGTTGAAAGCTGTTTCTATGTGGTTTTCATTGTACCCTTTCTCCTTGAATTTTTTTTTAAGAATCAGACTCTGTTCAATGTAGTCCTGTTTAAGCGTGCATGTGCGTTTATGCCTGCAGAACTGTCCAAAAGGAACATTTTGGATCCATTGGGGATGGTGGTTGCTCTTAGCATGTAGGTAAGAGTTGCCCGCTGTTGGTTTAAAGTGTGTTTTAGAGCATATCTGACCATTACTGTCATGTCTAAGTTCTAGATCTAGAAATACTAAGGTGTCATTGTCAATCACATGAGTGAATGAGATGTTATATGGGTTGTTCCCACAGTGTTCTAGGAATCCATCTAGTTCTGAGGCAGTGCCATTCCAGATGATAATGATGTCATCTATATATCTCCCATATAGGACTAGGTTAGCACTGAAGGGATTATTAGTCCAAATGTAATTGTTTTCCCAAAATCCCATAAAGATGTTTGCATAGCTGGGGGCGAATCATGCGCCCATAGCTGTGCCCTGGATCTGGCGATAATGTTTGTCCAAAAAGGAAAAGTGTTCTAGAACAAATTCAATGCAATTAAATAAAAATTAAATTTGAGTATGGTGAAGTGGAGAATCTTTGGCCAAGAAATGCTGAATGGCTTGGAGGCCGTGATCATGTTTGATAGTTGTATACAATGATACCACATCCAGGGATAACCATCTGTATCCCTGCTCCCACTTATATCCTGCTAATATATCCAGTATGTGGCTGGAGTCTTTGACATACGATGAAAGATTAGTCACTATTTCTACATGGCAAATAATTTACTGGCAGGTGTAGTAGAGTAATAGAAATCCAACAGACCCAACAGTCATGACGTGCATACTGCTGATTCTGTGTAATTGAATCACTAATTGAAAGGGGCATGTTAAAAATATTAGCAGTGTGGAGTGCTATTAGTGAGGTCATTCATTCTTTGAAAAACAGGTGGCAATTATTGCCATTATTTAAGGAAGGAAGGCAGCAAATGTTGTACATGCTGGTTACAGTGCATTTCTCTCTGAAATTCTGAGGAAAATGGGTCGTTCCAGACATTGTTCAGAAGAACAGCGTACCTTGATTAAAAAGTTGATTGGAGAGGGGAAAACATAAAGAAGTGCAGAAATGATAGGTTGTTCAGCTAAAACGATCGCAAATGCTTTAAGATGGCAACCAAAACCTCAAAGACGTGGAAGAAAGCGAAAAACTACCATTCGAATGGATAGAAGAGTAGCCAAATGGCAAAAAAAAGGCCAACAAACAGCTCCAGGAAGATCAAAGAAGGTCTAAAGTTACCTGTGAGTACTGTTACAATTAGAAGACGCCTATGTGAAGCCTAGCTATCTGCAAGAAGCCCCCACAAAGTCCCACTGTTGAAAAAAAGACATGCTGAAGAGGTTACAATTTGCAAAAGAGCACATTGACTGGCCTAAAGAGAAATGGCACAACATTTTGTGGACTGATGAAAGTAAGATTTTTCTTTTTGGGTCTAGTGGCCGGAGACAGTTTGTCAGACGACCCCCAAACACTGAATTCAAGCCACAGTACACTGTGAAGACAGTGAAGCATGGTTGCGCATGCATCATGATATGGGGATGTTTCTCATACTACGGTGTTGGGCCTATTTATTGCATACCAGGGATCATGGATCAGTTTGAATACATCAGAATACTTGAAGATGTCATGCTGCCTTGTGCTGAAGAGGAAATGCCCTTGAAATGGGTGTTGAAACAAGACAACGACCCCAAACACACCAGTAAACGTGCAACATCTTGGTTCCAGACAAACAAGATTGATGTTATGGAGTGGCCAGCCTAATCCCCGGATCTTAATCCAATAGAAAACTTGTGGGGTGACATCAAAAATGCAGTTTCTGAGGCAAAACCAAGAAATAGAGAAGAACTGTGGAATGTAGTCCAATCATCCTGGGCTGGAATACCTGTTCACAGGTGCCAGAAGTTGGTTGCCTCCATGCAACACAGATGTACAGCAGTTCTCAGAAACAGTGGTTATACAACTAAATATTAAGTGATTGAAAGGAAAGCAAAATCTTCAAACATTTTTCAGTTTCTATAGTGAATGTTTGAGTTTGTAAAGAAGAATACAAACACTGCTATTTTTTTGAACAGTCTAATATTCATTTTCTTCAAATTTGTTTAGAGGAACAACACAAATTTTATATATTTTTCTTCATGTTTTGATTTGGAATAGAATGTGTAGTGTTCCCAATGCATTTGTGTGTATGGAAATAAAAGCTATTAGAAGGATTTTGAGCTTTATTCACTTTTTTCAACATACTGCTATTATTTTGAACACAACTGTATGTGTGTGGATTTATATCTATGTACATACAGTTGCAAGAAAAAGTATGTGAACCCCTTGGGATTACGTGGAGTTTTGCATGAATTGGGCATAAAATGTGCTCTGAACGTCATCTAAGTCACAACAATAGAAGAACACAGTCTGCTGAACATAATTCTACACAAACATTAGATGTTGCCATGGTTTAATTGCACATAACATGTAAACATTCACAGTGCAGGGAGGAAAAAGTATGTGAACCTTTGGACTTAATAACTGGTTGACCCTCCTTTGGCAGCAATAACCTCAATCAAACGTTTCCTGTAGTTGCAGATCAGACCTGCACAACGATCTGGAGTCATTTTGGACCACTCCTCTTCACAAAACTGTTTCAGTGTAGCAATATTCTTGGGATGTCTGGTGTGAATCGCTCTCTTAAGGTCATGCCACAGCATTTCAATCGGGTTGAGGTCAGGACTCTGACTGGGCCACTCCAGAAGGCGTATTCTGTGCTGTTGCAGCCATTGTTTTGTTGAATTACTTGTATGCTTTGGGTCATTGTCCTGTTGCATCACCCATCCTCTGCGGAGCTTCAGTTGGCGGACAGATGGTCGTATGTTTTCCTGCAAAATGTCTTGATAAACTCTGGAATTCATTTTCCCTCAATGACAACAATCCGTCCAGGCCCTGAGGCAGCAAAGCAGCCCCAAACCATGATGCTCCCTCCGCCATGTTTTACAGTGGGGATGAGGTTTTGATGTTGGTGTGCTGTGCCTTTTTGTCGCCACACATAGTGTTGTGTGTTCTTCCCAAACAACTCAATCTTGGTTCCATCTGTCCACAGTATATTTTGCCAGTAGTGCTGTGGAACATCCAGGTGCTCTTTTGCAAACTTCAAACATGCTGCAATATTCTTTTTGGACAGCAATGGCTTCCTCCGTGGTGTCCTCCCATGTACTCCATTCTTGTTTAATGTTTTCCTTATTGTAGATGTGTCAACAAAAATGTTAGCATGTGCCAGAGATTTCTGTAGGTCTTTAGCTGACACTCTGGGATTCTTCTTTACCTCATGCAGCATTCTGCGCTGTGCTCTTGCAGTCATTTTTACAGGACAACCACGCCAGGGAGAGTAGCAACAGTGCTAAACTTTCTCCATTTGTAGACAGTCTGTCTTACCGTGGACACATGAACATCAAAGCTTTTGGAGATACTTTTGTAACCCTTTCCAGCTTCATGCAAGTCAACAATTCTTGATCGTAGGTCTTCTGAGAGCTCTTTTCTGCGAGGCATGGTTCACATCAGACAGTGCTTCTTGAAACCAGTAAACCCAAAACAGGTGTGTTTTTTTTAAGGGCAGGATAGCTGTCAGCAACACATCCAATATCATGACACTGATTGGAGTCAAGGTTGGCTCACTCCTGGCTCCAATTAGCTCTGGGAGAAGTCATTAAGCAAGGGCCTCACATACTTTTTCCTCCCTGCACTATGAATGTTTACATGTTATGTGCAATTAAACCATGGCAACATCTAATGATTGTGTAGTATTATGTTCAGCAGACTGTGTTCTTCTATTGTTGTGACTTAGATGACGTTCAGAGCACATTTTATGCCCAATTCATGCAAAACTCCACGTAATCCCAAGGGGTTCACATACTTTTTCTTGCAACTGTATATATATATATATATATATATATTAGATATTCTTTATTGTGTTTTATTGTTCATCCAATATCCATTGGCATCATGCATTTTACATATTTATTGTACTTAATTTTATGCATATATATATTTTTTTATGTGGTTTTATGGATATGATAGGTTCTTGGATGTGGGAGTTATGTCCTCAGTGCTTGGCTACCTTATGTTTTCATTGGCACTTCATTTATACTAAACATAGATATTGCCACTATTTACATGTATATACTATTATACATGTGTATATATAAAATTACTCAGGTATTTTTATCCATCTATTTATTTATTTATTAATTATCTAATTAGTATGTATTATTACATTTTCCATTACTCTTCTTCATTTGTGTGAGCTAGTGCCCTCTAATATCGCCCCATTGATTAGGCACAGTTGAGGCTAGTTAGCCTTCTGAACTGAGAGAGCTCTCCTGAATATTTGCTTCTGCCTGAGCCCTGTTAGTGTGCGGGCTGGCAGAGAAACTAGGACCCTGTTAAGATGGAGCGGCGCTGCTTCACGCGTGCGCATTGGCCATCTGATATGCGCTTATGTGATCACGCCGACGGACCAGGTCCCTACCTATTGCTCATGCGCATGCCAGTATGGCACGCGCAGTTACTGCCACGCCATACTGGCATGCGTTCCACAGTCAAAACCAGTCTGCAGCCATATTAAATAACACAAGATCTCCCTCTGCTGCCGAACATGAAATATTACTAATCCATCTGCTCCACTTGAAACATGATATTTCCACCTCCCTACCCGCATCAGTCACGCCTTGCCTGGTAATACATGTGAATATTCATTTTTTTATATATACAAATGTACATGCACCTATTTATTGATTAATCAATGTATTTTCTGTCATTTTTTAATTAATTTTCAGCAAGCACTCTGGATGAATTGCCCATTTTAAATACAAATCACTTGTTATTTATTTATTGATCATGCATCTATGAGTTTTTCTTCCTCTTCTTTCTCTTGTATGTATTTCACTATTACTGCTACGATTTTATGCATTTAAATTGAATGTGTTATTGTATTTTTTATCAGTCTTCTGATGGCTTGATAATGAGATATTTTATCTTAACATCTTAGCCCCTCCTCCCAGTCTGAGACTGCCCAACCCAGTGGGGAGGGCCAAATTTTAGTCTGTTGGCATAAAAGGGAGAGAATACTCTCAGTCCAGTTAGCTCTGATGAAGAAGGCATGGCCTTCGAAATGCGTCAGCTGTACTGAGTGTCTACCCCCAAGATGGTGCTTGGGAGACACTGGCCGAAGCTTTCTCCTCTCCTGCACGTTAGCCGGCCTCTTCTCTCACTGCTCCTCTGAGTCACGTGACCGCTCGCCGTCCTCCCAGCTCCCTCGTGTCACTGGGGTCCTTCGGTCTCTCTTTCCACCGCTCCACCTGCCACTCCATAGGCTCTGGGGACACGTTCTGTACTAGGGAGCCGCCTCCATGCCAAAAAACACCCGCGGCACCCCTAGCCTTCTCCACATGGGACCACCAAAATTGACCACTTCTGCCGATATGGCTGCTGAATTTCATAGATTCTATGGTGACTTGTATAATTTAGGCCACTCCCCTGAGGATGCCCCCTCTTCACAGAGGCTGGCCTCGCTTCACTCCTACATTTCGGCCTCGGGCATGCCATCACTTTTCTCTGGAGGTCTGCACAGAGCTGGAGGACCCAATCACAGTAGAGGAACTTGGAGTGGAATTGGCACAATCAAAGCCCAAGAAGGCTCCTGGCCCCGATGGTTTTACCCCAACCTACTTATAGGACCTTTTTTTGATATTCTCTCTCCCCACTTGGTTCCTGCACTTAACTCCATTGTACAGGAGCAATCCTTGCCTCGTGATGCCCTCATGGCATACATCTCATTAATACCCAAGGAAGGCAAGGGCTCCTCTAGATGTGTGAACTATAGGCCGATCGCTTTACTTAACTCTGACCTGAAATTATTTGCTAGGATTTTGGCTAACGGATTGCTTCCACATCTGTCATATCTTGTCCATCGGGACCAGGCGGGGTTTGTTCCTCTCCGGGAACCAAGAGACTAGAGTCCTTAATCTAATCCATGTGGCCAGGACCTCCCGTCGTTCCCTTCTCTTGCTGTCTACAGATGCAGAGAAGGCATTTGATATGGTCAATTGGCAATTAATTTTAACCACTTTATGACATAGAGGACTGGGGTCGGCCATGTTGTCATGGATCTCTTCTCTCTGTCCATGCCTTTCTGCTGCTGTTAAGGTTAATGAAACTAAGTTGAATTCATCTGAGGTTTCAAATGGCACCCGCCAGGGTTGTCCGCTCTCCCCTTTGATCTTTGTGCTTTCCTTAGAATCTTTTCTTTGTATGATCAGGTGGGAGTCTGGTATCCCTGGCTATGTCAAGCCCTCTGGGACTCATGAAGTGTCAGCCTTTGCGGACGATTTGATTTTCTTTCTAAGTGACCCACTTACCTTTTTGCCATCCTTGGTGAATGCTTTTCATGTTTGGACCACTGTCCTATTTCCTGATTAACTTCTCTAAGTCCGCAGTCCTCAATATTTCAGTGCCAGCTGATGTGGTGAACCATCTTCGCCCTCTGTTCCCCTTCCAATGGGCCACTGATTCCATCTGTTATTTGGGTGTTTGTATTACCCCTGACCCAGCTGCTCTATCTGGCTAAGTTTTTGCAACTGTTGCAGCGCGCTAGATTGCACCTGCTACGTTGGCATTATCTTGCCCTCACGTGGTTTGGGAATTGTAGTGCGCTCAAAATGACTCTGCTTCCCTGGATCCTCTATCTCCTCCAGGCTCTTCCAATCCGCTTGCCACCCCTTTTTTTCAAAAAAGATGCGTGCTGTTTTTTGAGATTTCATTTGGTTCCATCAGAAGCCCCGTCTTCAACTTCAGCTTTTGCATTTACCCAAACGCCTCGGGGGGCTGGGCCTCCCGGATGTTCGACCTTATTACAGAGCGGTCCACCTGATGAGGAAAGTAGATTTGTACTGCCATGCGGAGATGAAACTTTGGGTGGCAATGGAGCTGGAGAACTCTCGGGCACGGCCAAAAGCTGGCCTTGGATCTCGTCTAAACTGCCTCTGCCCTGATAGACCATCCTACGCTCGGTAGCACTCTGCTGGTGTCCAGGGAGACTTTTCGTAACTCCCCCCTTTCTCTGTCGCCCTCCCACATGCTCCCCGTTTTGGGCAACTCTGAATTTCTACCATCTAATCTTGCTCCCTCTGCTCTGTTGACAGCCGCGGATCCTCCGTTGGATTTTTGGAGCAGTCTACAATTCCACCATTTTCTTTGGCAATGTTCCCGATCCCCGGGGATATGTCGCTGTCTTACGACACTGGAGAGTATCCATCACAAGAAGGAACCTATCCGACATTGTCTTTCTATTCTCTACTTTGCCCTGATCAGCCCACAGGATGACTTTACACCTACCTTCCTTTCCCAATGGGAAGTTGACCTGGGTTTCCGCTTCACTGCCGTACAGAGGGAGAAAATTCTTCATTTTGCGCAGAAGTCATTTATTGCCTCTAGAGTCCAGGAAACAGGCTATAAGATCCTAACCAGGTGGTATAGGGTCCCTACAACCCTGCACCACATTTTTACTCAGATTCCGGACCTGTGTTGGCGGTGCAGTGCTGGCCGAGTACGATAATGCATATCTTTTGACCCATACGGCTGGTTGCTTGTGATTAGACCTTTGCCTTCTTAGCCACTCCAGGGCCATGCTGTATCCACGTAACTGCTTGCTTTATTGTGATTTATTATGTTATTGCCTATTTTGGTTTACACCATACTGCTGCTTGTATACTGCTTGTCTATTTATTATACTTGGCTCACTTTATTGCCATATGTTTTGTAGCTTCTGTGTACCTTATATTGTATGATTTTTGACTACCTAATCCAAAAAATGTATAAATAAAGGAATTAAAAAAAAAGATGTTTAGCCTTAAACCAAATTTTATCTATCAATACTAGGGTAGGGTATTGAGACAAGGCTTCAAACTCATCCACCTCCAAACATTCTATCAAAATGTGGTTGAAAAGGACACTCACTAGGAGCCGCTTAATGGTGTCAACAATGACATCATCTTCCCAGGCAGTAAGTTGTTGAAGTTGCGCAGCCAGGTAATAATAAAATGGATTAGGGAACGCCAACCCCCCAGCCCCCTTAGGTTCCTGTAGAGTTTCTAATTCTATACGAGAGGATTGTTTCTTCTAAATCAAAGAGCGAATCAGTGTCAAATTGCTTAAAAACATACATGGCAATGCATATCGGTGCGTTATGCAGGACATATAGCAGCTGAGAGCCCAGATCATTTTTATTAAGTTACACCTGCCCACCACCGAGAGCTGTAATTTATTCCAACTAACTGTCTTCTGTCTGAACCCAAGAAGCAGAGGGTGGAGGTTTAGCTGGACATATTTAGACAGGGTAGGATGTACATGTATGCCCAAATAACCGAAGGAATCTACCACCTTAATTTGGGACGCCACCTGCGGTAAGGGAGTTGGCATCGGTTTCTAAGAGTAGCAAGGTGGACTTATCCCAGTTAATCTTAAAACCAGAATAGGATCCAAATGTATCGATAGGGCATCATTGGCTTATAAAGCCAGTTTTTCTTCAACACCACCTCTTTAAACCCCACTATAATCTGATCCCCCCTGATGGCCACTGCCAATGGTTCTATTGCCAGAGCAAAGAGCAAGGGTGACAGTGGGCATCCCTGTCTCATACCTCTATGCAACCTCTGTGGGTACCTTATAAAGCAATCGAAGCCAAGAGATAAATTCAGTCCCCAAGTTAAATTTGTCGAGAACCTGCCATAAGTACTGCCATTCAACACTATCAAATGCCTTCGCGGCATCAAGAGAGAGAAAGAATGGCCCTTTTGCCCGCATTTTCCGTCAGCAGTTGCAAATTAAGGTATAGCTTACGGAGATTGATGGCCATCGATCTATTGGGAATAAATCGCAACTGATCCGGGTATATAAACTTGGCAATTACCTTAGAAAGCCGTGTAGCAAGTACCTTAGTTACAATCTTTAAATCAGTGGGCAACAGGGAGATAGGGCAATATGATCCTGCCTGAGTAGGGTCCTTTCTTGGCTTCAAAAGAACTACTATGATCGCTATGTTCATAGAGGCCGGGAGGGACTCTTGAGTCATAGCAGCCTTTATTGTATGCAGTAATTCAGGAAGAAATACTTCTGCAAAAACTTTATAAATTTCAATTGGCAATCCATCACTACCTGTAGACTTACAATTGGGAAAAGAATTCACCGCTGATTGTAATTCTTCCAAGGATATCGGAGCATTCAGGCTATTCCTATCTGCTGCCGAACATTTCAGAAGATTAATCTCAGCAAGGAAGTCAGTGAGTCTATCCATGGGGTAGGAAGCTCTAGAGGAGTACAAGGAAGCACAGAAGGAATTAAAGCCATGTAAAATAGTAGGAGTATCAGTGGCTATCTGTGTTGGAGACAGTTTTAATGAAGAGATATAGGTTGATGGCTGTTGAGACTTGGTTTTAACTGCTAACAAGTGACCTGTTTTCTCCCCCTCCTCAAAAAAGGCCTGAGAGGAGAAAAAATGTTTATTGTCAGCATGTTGTAGTTGTATAGTTCTATAGAATTGTTGTGTGGTTATCCAAGCTTTTTCAGTTATGGGAGTGGAATTAGACATATATTCCTGTTCTGCTTTATCAACAGCTGCACTAGCATCTCTTGCCCATTGTCTAGTATTATTTTTAATTAAGAGGATCTCCTGAATGCATAAACCTCTAAAATAAGTTTTCAGAGCATCCCACAACACCGTAGGTGAGGTCAAGTGCCTATTATCAAGCAAGAAGCCTCTCAAATTTGATTGTACACTGTCAATATTGGGAAAAAGGGGTAGCCAAAAGGGATTAAGTTTCCATAATATGGGGAAATGGAAATTACGTAATGACAAAGACAACATAACTGGCGAATGGTCGGACAGAACCCTAGCCAACTACTCAACATTAGGATTAAGGGTAAGAGTCGATTCTCTACCCAGGATAAGGTCTATACGTGAAAAAGATGAATGGGTCAGGGAGTGGCAGGAAAATTGGGCTACAACTGGATGTTTGATCCGCCAAAGATCTACAAGCCCCACTTCAACTATGTGTCGGGCAAAGAGGGTCATGGCCCTAGAACAGCAATGGGCAAACTACGGCCCGCGGGCCGTATACGGCCCGGCGGACCTTTTAATCCGGCCCGCGGAGCTAGGCTCCCGCAAGGCCAGTGGTCGGCAAGCCGCGGCTCTTTACAATAGATGCGGCTCTCCTGTGTGCCGGGCGCCCGCTCCCCTCCCTCCTCTCGGGCGGGCGGGCGACCTCCTCTCCTCCTCTCCCCTCCCCTCCTCTCGGATGGCCGCCCCCCCTCTAGGATGGCCGCCCCCTCCCTCCTCTCGGGCGTCAGGACTCTGCAGCTGTCAGGATGTAGGCGGGGCAGCCAGGATGTAGGCGGGGCAGCGTGACGAACTCTTCTCTCACAGTCCTCCCTGAAGACCAGAACGGCGCGGGAATACGAGAGGAACGCGCGGAGGAGCAAAGGTAAGTGAATTGACACAGGGGGGGCTTACTATATGGGGAATGAATTACTATATGGAGGACTTACTATATGGGGGATGAATTACTATATGGGGGACTTACTATATGGGGAATGAATTACTATATGGGGGACTTACTATATGGGGGATGAATTACTATATGGGGGACTTACTATATGGGGAATGAATTACTATATGGGGGACTTACTATATGGGGGATGAATTACTATATGGGGGACTTACTATATGGGGAATGAATTACTATATGGGGGACTTACTATATGGGGAATGAATTACTATATGGGGGATGAATTACTATATGGGGGACTTACTATATGGGGAATGAATTACTATATGGGGGACTTACTATATGGGGAATGAATTACTATATGGGGGACTTACTATATGGGGAATGAATTACTATATGGGGGACTTACTATATGGGGAATGAATTACTATATGGGGGACTTACTATATGGGGGACTTACTATATGGGGGATGAATTACTATATGGGGGATGAATTAATATGGGGGATGAATTAATATGGGGGATGAATTAATATGGGGGATGAATTACTATGTGGGGGATGAATTACTATGTGGGGGATGAATTACTATGGGGGATGAATTACTATATGGGGGATGAATTACTATGTGGGGGATGAATTACTATGGGGGATGAATTACTATGGGGGATGAATTACTATATGGGGGATGAATTACTATATGGGGGATGAATTACTATATGGGGGATGAATTGCTATAAGGGGGATGAATTGCTATATGGGGGACGAATTACTATATGGGGGACGAATTACTATATGGGGGATGAATTACTATATGGGGGATGAATTACTATGGGAGATGAATTACTATATGGGGGATTAATTACTATGCTTACTATGGGGGAATATTACTATACTTACTATGGATGACACATACACATCATTCATCTACTCTTGGTCCGGCCCCCGGGTCCAATATATGAACCCATTGCGGCCCTCAAGTCAAAAAGTTTGCCCACCCCTGCCCTAGAACCTTGCGGACGATATTGTTCATATAAACCAAGCGATATATCCAATACGTTATTAAAATCACTAACCGCCGGAATTGGGATTGGCATGCTATAAATTGAAATAGGCACTGCAGAACCACAGGATGAAAGGGAGGATGAATGTAAATATTAGCCATAATACAGACATATAAGTCCCAATTACACAGAAGAAAAATAAATCTGCCCTTGGGGTCGATCTTCGAGGAGTTCACCTTGAGAGAAGCATTTTGGGAAATCAAGATGCTCACCCCTCAGGAGTACTGCGTATGTGTAGAGTGAAATTGAAGTGGAAATATAGGACGTTGCAATAAGTGAATAGAGTTCTAAGTCAAATGAGTCTCCTGCAGGCATAGGATAGCAGGTTTTTGTTGACCAACCATAGTGAAAAGGACTGTCCTTTTCTTTGGGTCATGTAATCCTCTCACATTCCAGTAGAGGACCGTGTCTAAGTGCTTATTCATTTGTATAAATCAGAAATGAAAATGATCTTCGAATCAAGAACCACACCCAGGCAGGTTGGAGGGTATGTTGGAGGGGAACCCAAAGATCAGTAAACATAGAATAGGAGGGTCATACAGCAGTCCAGACAGGGCCTGTAGCGATGATTTGTATAGGAGGTAGAACAAGATGGACACTTGATGGCAGCAAAAAAAATACGAATAAAACCAAAACCTGAAACAGCACAAAAAAATCAAGGCCCATTCCATGCCTCAGCTGGTTGGGCTCAAGAACTCCCCGCAGGGTTAAGAGGGGGGTAAAAACAAGGGCTATCACCAACAGTGTCAGACAATCAACCATGTAAGCTTCCATAATGACAACGAGAGGCTGTCAGGACTTTATTTTCGAGCTCCATTTTAGGCAAGATAAGAAAATATATTCAAGCAGATTTATTGGTACCAATCAATGATGTAATCAGGTGGGTTCTGGATGAAGGCTCTGCTCATTGCGATCTAACCAGTTGGATGCCGTAGTAGGTGAATCAAAAAATTGAACCGTTCTTTTCCCAACCACATGCAGTTTTGCAGGGTATAACATAAGAGTATGCCACTGAGATGGAGTGTAGTCGTCTTTCAACATCCGTGAATTTAGCCCGCTTCCTCTGTACCTCAGCTGAGAAATCAGGGAATATGGACACTTTGGAGCCCTGGATTTCCATATTTGTTTTCTGCCTAGCTAGGTGTAGGATAATATCTCTTTCTTTGTAGTGAAGTAGCTTCAACAAGAAGGCTCGACCAGGGCCCCCCCGGTGATGGAGCTGGGGGGGGGGGAACCCTATGTGCTCTTTCCACAGAGAAAAAGGGCGTCAGATTATCTTTTCCAAAGGTATCAGAAAGCCAAGTCTCAATAAAATCGACAGGGCACTTACTGTATTTTCCATATCCTCCACTCTCTCTGCATGTTCAGATGATTTAGCTGAAATGGCGTGAATTGTTTGCTCCAGGTGGATCAGCTCATCCTCCACATTGCTCACCCTACCCTCAAGCTCAGCAGCTCTTTCCTTAATCTTCTTCATGTCTTGTCTGATGTGAAGTACATCCTCCTTCATGCCCTTAAATTCTAGTATTAGTTGAGTGAGTGAGGAGCTATAGGTATGAACCGCTGTAAGGATTTCTTTCAGCATGGGTTGTGGACGGTATGTCTCTGTGTTCTCAGTGGGTGAGGAAGGCCGCAATGCACTCACCGTATCCCGAGCAGAGGGAGGCATCGGAAGTGCCAGAGCTGGCTGGTCCGCTCCGGAGGGACTCAGTGGAGAAGAGGACGAGGGCTCCAGAGGTGAGTGTACCTTATGCGGTGTGTGTGTAGTTCCCCAGCTTTGCAGCTGCATCTTCTTGACGGTCTTTCGCAGCACTCTGTGGGAGCGGGGCTCCGCCATGTTGAGTAGGCCTCACAGAAGAGGCGCCTTCTTCCTGGTCATAGTCACAGGGCTCCGGAGCAACGGAAAAGAAGGCAGGGTGGGTTACTACACAGCTGTATCAGTGTTTCTTAGCAGTGCTGCCGATTTCTGAGTCTCACTGCGGGATCATAAGCAGGATTCTATTGGAGCTCTGGAACAGTCTTTTTGCTCACATGGACGGCCGAGCCACGCCCCCGGCTCCTTGTTTAATTGACTTTTGTTAAACAGGGTGGAGCCAACAGGGGCACCACAGCTTCAGCAGGAACTGGTCACACTTTTTACTTTTTTTTTCAACTTTATTGACCTGTCACAGAATGATACTTTATGCAGCTTACTTGTTGCATTGTGGTGTATTACGATGCAATACCCTGCTCTGAAAATATTTAGAGAATTTTCTATTTTTTTTTCAGGTGCACTGATACTGATCTGAACTCGTAGAACTCATTGTCTTGATGTCTGTGCTTGGGATTAGAAACAATTGAGTACTGTCCATGATACTTTTTTATTTGAACTAACATACAATTTTGTCTATGCTTGAAATCATGTTGGGCAAGGCTGCCCGGTGCTGCTCTAATCATATGGTATAATTGGGATTTTAACCTTTCTGCATTGTATCCAAAACTTAGAAAAAATGTTTAATCAACAGTTGGGCTTTATATATTCATCATTCTACTGTCTGCCATTTGGTTTAGAAGAGCAAGATGGCACATGATTGATGAGGTTCTAAGGCTGAACCTGTCATCCGTAGTACAAAGAATGAAGCACATCTCTCCACTGCAAATGAGTATTTCCAGAAGTTTATAGAATATATAATTAACACATCTTAAAAGACAGGAAACTATAGTTATACTGTGCACTGGCCTTCTCATTTATCTTGGCAAGGGATGGGTTAAAATTATTCCTGTGTTCCATGTGATTATTCATATTGGGTGTGGAGCAAGTGTGAACCTGTCAGTCTGGTGAGAAAGTGAGGCAAAGTCTGAATCTCACTTTTGTAAAGCTGTCAGGCAGATTATAGAGTAGCTCAATTTAATTTCCCAGCCAGCTGATTTGCTTTCTTGCCATATGAGGCTAATGTTTATACTCTGCTCAGTGCTGGACTCTGCCTGTGTATTGCGTGTACTGCCATCTGTGTGTGCCTTGGTGTAGCTTGTTATCTCTTGTAGACATGCCATGAAAGCAACCACTGGACTGTATGTCAACTTCTGCACAACATTGAGTTGTCAGTATTTGGTATAGTGTAGTCAGATTGCTTGCTGCAGTTGTTAAGGTAAATCATAGAATCTGAATGATACCTACCTATGCATACCTCCCAACTGTCCCTGATTTGGAGGGACTGTCCCTCTTTTGGAACCAAATCCCTCTGTCCCACTTTCCTTCTCAGTTGCCCCCTTTTGTACAGATGTGTAGACTTCTATGCAATACTTAACAATCAAGTGGTAGGGATAGGGGTCCAGGGAATAGGTAGGAGGGAATGGTAAAACCCAATTTGGGAGAACAAAAAAAGGGAGACAAGGATATGTCGGAGTGGGTGGGGCCGCCAAGGAAACGGAAGGCAAGTAGAAGGCTATGCCAGACAGGAGAGGTTTGTGGAGCAATCTTTTTTTCTTCTGGAGGTAGTATCCCCAATAGTATCACCTTTCAGGAAAAATGTAGATGATGCTTAATATGTGTGTTTATCAACAATATTATTCTTTGATTTTTGCTGTCACCTTTCTTAACTGTTAGGAATGTATATAAAAAAAAAATATTATTTATACCGTGTTTATTTTTTTGATTGTTTTTTCTTCAGACAGAATCACATCTTTGACTTAGTCAGAAGCATTTTTTTTAACAAAGTACAGTTTTCCAATCACTAGGGAAGAATTTAACTAAAGAAACCAATAACCAATGGCAAAATTGTATTAGATTTTAAGCACCTTTGATACAAGTTAGTGTTACTGAACCCACAACAAATAGAATCAGTCAGTAAATGCAGTAAAGCTTGCTTGTTATACTCACTGTGGAACCTAAGGGGTTAATACTCTGCATTCTGCAAAAAGGCTGTTTTATCCTGTCTTCTCTAATTCTCCCCTACTTTCACAGTCCCCAATACATCCACTGATTAGGAGTCACTGTGCACATGCTCAGTTTGGTGTGTATTCTAGGCAGCGGGTTTTTTTTTTTGTTTTTTTTAGGAGGGTGCATGTGATCGTCACAGAGCCATTCAGCACTGTCCAGACAGAGGGTCAATGGTCATGTAGCCTCATAGAACAGTCAGAGGAGAATGAAAACTCCTCCTACAAGCTTTAACTAGTGCTCGGCCTGACACTGATAGAAGTCACAAGACTGCTATATACCACTGATGAGAAAAGGTATTTTTTAAGTTCATATTAAAATAAATTATAAATACAACTTTTAAGTTTATATTTACTACCCCCCTTAGCCACTAGCCTACAGGGCACTTATACCCCCTTCCTGCCCAGGCCAATTTCCAGCTTTCAGCGCTGTCGCACTTTGAATGACAATTGCGCGGTCATGCAACACTGTACCCATATGAAATTTATATCATTTTTTGTGTGACAGATAGCGCTTTATTTTGGTGGTATTTAATCACCTCTGGGTTTTTTATTTTTTCTTAAACAAACCAAAAACCATTGAAAAGTTTGAAAAAAAATGTTTTTTCTTAGTTTTTGTTATAAAATTTTGTAAATAAGTGATTATTCTCCTTCACTGATGTGCGCTAATAAGGGTGCACTGATGGGCACTTATAGGCTGCACTGATGGACACTTATAGGTGGCACTGATGAGGAGGCACTGGTAGGTGGCACTGATGTATATTGACAGGCATCACTGATTGGCACTGAAAGGCAGCACTGATACATGGCACTGATATATGGCACTGATAGGCAGAACTGATAGGCGGCACTGACTGTCACTGATAGGCGGCACTGACTGGCACTGATAGGTGGCACTGATTGGCAGCACTGATAGGTGGCACTGATTGGCATTGATAGGTGGCACTGACTGGCACTGATGGGTAACACTGAAAGGCAGCTAAGATGGGCACTGATATGTGGCATTGATGTGCACTGGTGTGCACTGATATGTGGCACTGATGTGGCACTGATGGGCACTGGAACGAGGCACTGATGAGTACTGACATAAGGCACTGAAGGACACTGACAGGTGGCACTGCTGGGGCTACACTGATCATCAGGGCACACTGATCATCAGTGCCCTGATGATCAGTGTACATGTCCCCTCCGCGGAAAGCCGATTACCGGCTCTCCTCTCGAGCTCTCAGCTCGAGAGGAGAGAAATGCTGATAACCGGCATTTCCCTGTTTACATATGATCAGCTGTGATTGGACACAGCTGATCACATGACCGAGCCGACATCTTCGGCTCTTTCCGTGATCGGTGATTCGCTGTGTCCGAGGGACACAGCGCACTGCGATCGCCGCGCTGCGCGCTCCCTGAGCCACGCATGAGCAGTGAGAATGGGAGGACGTCATATGACGTCCTCCCAGAACGAGAGAACCACCTTGCGCCCGTCATATTACTATATGGCGGGCGGGAGGTGGTTAAAGAGGTAGTAAATCCAAAAGCAAACATTTATTATAACCAATTTCTAGATGTGATGGCTGCATTCTTTTTTTTCGCCTCCATTCACACTAGTGTGATTTCAGATGGGACAGAATTGCATGACAATGGAAATCACAGTATTTATAATGTTGTACATTCACATCAATGCAATAGGATAGTGATGCAATTTTGAAAAGGTCTGTGCACTGTTTTGGTGCAACTGCAACATAATTTTTGCTCCACAGACTTCAGTGGCTTAGCATCAGATGCACATATACATTTACATATGTTTTTGACACTGCTGTTTTGACTTATCCCTGCTGTCAGCCAGCAGGGATGAGTTATTTGTTGTTAAGGAGCTGACACTTGCCGGCTTCCTAACAACCAGTGACTCATCTCTTCTCTGACAGCAAGGATGAGTTATTTGTTGTTAAGAAACCGGCACTTGCCAGCATCTTAACAACCAGTGACTCATCTCTGCTGTCAGCAGGTGGAGACATAAGAGATGAAATTAAAAAAAAATAGCATGCAGGTCCCCCCAATCCTTACCAGGAGTTTAGGGGAGACCTCAAACCTCCCCCTCCTGATACATACCAGGCCACATGCCCTCAACACAGAGGGGATACTTTGAACACAAGACAGTTTTTGACAAATTCTCAATTAAAAATAAAATCCAATCCCCGTTGTACATCTATTGTCAATTACAGTGGGGAACATATTTGTTTGATCCCCTGCAGAATTTGTAATTTTGCTCACTTACAAAGAAATGAAGGGTCTATAATTTTTTCATAGGAGTAGCTGAAATGATAGAGACAGAATATCAACCAAAGATCCAGAAAAAATACGATACAAATGTTATAAATTGAGTTGCAGTTCAGTGAGTAAAATAGGTATTTGATCCCCAAGCAAAACATGACATAGTACTTGGTGGCGAAACCCTTGTTGGCAAGGGTAAGACGTTTCTTGTACTTGGTTACTAGGTTTGCACACATCTCAGCAGGGATTTTGGTCCACTCTTCTTTTCAGATCTTCTCTAAATGCTTAAGGTTTCTTGGCTCTTTCTAGGCAACTCGAAGTTTCAGCTCCCTCCATAAATTTTCTATAGGATTAAGGTCTGGAGATTGGTTAGGCCACTCCATGACCTTAATATGCTTCATCTTGAGCCACTCCTTTGTTGCTTTGGAGGTATGTTTTGGGTCATTGTCATGCTGGAAGACCCATCTGCAACCCATCTTCAGTGTTCTGGCTGAGGGAAGAAGGTTCTCATCCAAGATTTTACAATACATGGCCCCTCAGTGTGGCAAAGTGGGTGACAGTCGCCCACTAACTGGATTTGAATTGATGTGTCACAAGGGAGAACTGGTCTGCTGTTCACTCTCCCTTCTCTACGCTATACTAATGCACCTGGCGAGGATTACCTCCTTTTCTCACAAAATGGGAATTGGAGCTTGGTATGAGTTTCACTCCCAGTCAGAGGAATAAAATCCCCCACTTTGCCCAAAAGTCCTCTATAGCCTCAAGGGTTCAAGAATCTAGCTACAAGAGCCATACCAGATGGTACAGGGTTCTCTCCCTACTCCACTGTATCTCTCCTCAGATCCCAGACACCTGCTGGCATTGTGCTGAAGGTGGGACCATGCTTCATAATTTCTGGTCGTGTCCAGGAATCCAGTCAGTGATGTGACCTCAGTTATCAAACAGCTTACTGCGGTGGATCTGCATGACAACCTGGCAGCCTGCCTATTGCACTTGACGGAGAGACCTATCAAAAAGTACAAATCCTCCATGACAATCCAGCTACTTAAT
This sequence comes from Staurois parvus, assembly GCF_062004578.1. Classification (NCBI taxonomy): domain Eukaryota; kingdom Metazoa; phylum Chordata; class Amphibia; order Anura; family Ranidae; genus Staurois; species Staurois parvus. The sequence goes on from NW_028318511.1 coordinate 6,359,675, forward strand.
GCAGCTAAGGTGTATATTACGCTCTGCTGGAGGAGCACTAACCCCCCCCCGAAGGCTCTTTGGTTTACTAGAGTTTATATTCTCTGGGATATGGAGGAACTTACAGCCACCCTGCACAATACAGAAGAGTCCTACACCGAAACATGGGCCGTGGAACTATTTTGTGTATACTGGCTCATACCTAAACAAACTGCCAGCTGTTGGTGAGTTGGTCTTGATGTATCCTGGGCCTGGAGAGGGACGACCCTGCTTTCCTCCTCTTCCTATTCTCTTTTTCCTTCTCTCTTCCCCTGCTTTCTCTCTCTCACCCCCTGCCTTTACCTCCTCCCTTCCCCATTTGGGATTTTCCAACTATCGGCCTATGAGCCATGTTTTTATTTTAGCAGTGTTCCTAGAGTCACTGATGTATATAAGTAGAGATGAGCGAATCGAAGTAGGCGAAGTGGAATTCGCGCCGAATCCGAAAAATAGCCTACTTCGGACGCGCGAATCGAAATTTTTCCTAAAATGGCGGCGGACATGTGCGGCGACGGAGCGGGGATGTCTGGGAAGGCGCGCAGACAAGGCGCGCTGACCCATAATGCATTCCTTAATGACATGTGATCGCATTAGCCAATCAGCAGCCAGCCAGCCAGCACTGTGTAATGGTCGAGCTATAAATAGCGGCCATTTTAGAATTCTTCATTTGCCTCCAGTCATTCAAGAGAGGCAGACCGCTCTGTATTAGGGACAGAGTTAGGGCCACAGAAACGTTACTTGGGGACAGAGAAACGTTACTTAGGGACAGAGAAGCATTACTCAGGGACACAGAATTGTTAATGAGGGCCACAGAATCGTTACTTAGGGCCAAAGAAACGCTAGTTAGGGCCACAGAATTGTTACTGAGGGCCACAGAATTGTTACTCAGGGACAGACACAGAATTGTTACTGAGGGCCACAGAACTGTTACTTAGGGCCACAGAAACGTTAGTTAGGGCCACAGAATTGTTACTCAGGGACAGACAGAATTGTTACTGAGGGCCACAGAACTGTTACTTAGGGCCACAGAAACGTTAGTTAGGGCCACAGAATTGTTACTCGGACAGACACAGAATTGTTACTGAGGGCCACAGAATTGTTACTGAGGGCCACAGAATTGTTACTGAGGGCCACAGAACCGTTACTTAGGGCCACAGAATTGTTACTCAGGGACACAGAATTGTTACTGAGGGCCACAGAACCGTTACTTAGGGCCACAGAATTGTTACTCAGGGACAGACACAGAATTGTTACTCAGAGACACAGAATTGTTACTCAGGGACACAGAATTGTTACTGAGGGCCACAGAACCGTTACTTAGGGCCACAGAATTGTTACTCAGGGACACAGAATTGTTACTGAGGGCCACAGAACCGTTACTTAGGGCCACAGAATTGTTACTCAGGGACACAGAATTGTTACTTAGGGCCACAGAAACGTTACTCAGGGACACAGAATTGTTACTGAGGGCCACAGAACCGTTACTTAGGGCCACAGAATTGTTACTCAGGGACAGACACAGAATTGTTACTCAGGGACACAGAATTGTTACTGAGGGCCACAGAACCGTTACTTAGGGCCACAGAAACGTTACTCAGGGACACAGAATTGTTACTGAGGGCCACAGAACCGTTACTTAGGGCCACAGAATTGTTACTCAGGGACAGACACAGAATTGTTACTGAGGGCCACAGAACCGTTACTTAGGGCCACAGAAACGTTAATCAGGGACACAGAATTGTTACTGAGGGCCACAGAACCGTTACTTAGGGCCACAGAATTGTTACTCAGGGACAGACACAGAATTGTTACTGAGGGACACAGAATTGTTACTGAGGGCCACAGAACCGTTACTTAGGGCCACAGAATTGTTACTCAGGGACAGACACATAATTGTTACTCAGGGACACAGAATTGTTACTGAGGGCCACAGAACCGTTACTTAGGGCCACAGAATTGTTACTCAGGGACACAGAACTGTTACTGAGGGACACAGAACCGTTACTTAGGGCCACAGAATTGTTACTCAGGGACAGACACAGAATTGTTACTCAGGGACACAGAATTGTTACTGAGGGCCACAGAACCGTTACTTAGGGCCACAGAAACGTTACTCAGGGACAGACACAGAATTCTTACTCAGGGACAGACACAGAATTCTTACTCAGGGACAGACACAGAATTGTTACTGAGGGACACAGAATTGTTACTGAGGGCCACAGAATTGTTACTGAGGGCCACAGAATTGTTACTGAGGGCCACAGAATTGTTACTCAGGGACACAGAATTGTTACTCAGGGACACAGAATTGTTACTCAGGGACACAGAATTGTTACTGAGGGACACAGAATTGTTACTGAGGGACACATAATTGTTACTCTGGGACAGACACAGAATTGTTACTCAGGGACAGACACTGAATTGTTACTCAGGGACAGACAGAATTGTTACTGAGGGCCACAGAATTGTTACTGAGGGCCACAGAATTGTTACTCAGGGACACAGAATTGTTACTGAGGGACACAGAATTGTTACTCAGGGACACAGAATTGTTACTGAGGGACACAGAATTGTTACTGAGGGACACAGAATTGTTACTCTGGGACAGACACAGAATTGTTACTCAGGGACAGACACTGAATTGTTACTCAGGGACAGACAGAATTGTTACTGAGGGCCACAGAAATGTTACTTAGGGCCACAGAAACGTTACTCAGGGACACAGAATTGTTACTCAGGGACAGACACAGAATTGTTACTGAGGGACACAGAATTGTTACTGAGGGCCACAGAACCGTTACTTAGGGCCACAGAAACGTTACTCAGGGACAGACACAGAATTGTTACTCAGGGACAGACACAGAATTGTTACTGAGGGACACAGAATTTTTACTGAGGGACACAGAATTTTTACTGAGGGACACAGAATTGTTACTGAGGGCCACAGAATTGTTACTCAGGGCCACAGAATTGTTACTCAGGGACAGACACAGAATTGTTACTCAGGGACACAGAATTGTTACTGAGGGACACAGAATTGTTACTTAGGGACACAGAATTGTTACTTAGGGACACAGAATTGTTACTGAGGGACACAGAATTGTTACTCAGGGACAGACACAGAATTGTTACTGAGGGCCACAGAACTGTTACTTAGGGCCACAGAACTGTTACTTAGGGCCACAGAAACGTTACTCAGGGACACAGAATTGTTACTGAGGGACACAGAATTGTTACTGAGGGACACAGAATTGTTACTCAGGGACAGACACAGAATTGTTACTGAGGGCCACAGAACTGTTACTTAGGGCCACAGAACTGTTACTTAGGGCCACAGAACTGTTACTTAGGGCCACAGAATTGTTACTCAGGGACACAGAATTGTTACTGAGGGACACAGAATTGTTACTGAGGGACACAGAATTGTTACTGAGGGACACAGAATTGTTACTGAGGGACACAGAATTGTTACTGAGGGACACAGAATTGTTACTCAGGGACAGACACAGAATTGTTACTGAGGGCCACAGAACTGTTACTTAGGGCCACAGAAACGTTACTCAGGGACACAGAATTGTTACTGAGGGACACAGAATTGTTACTGAGGGACACAGAATTGTTACTCAGGGACAGACACAGAATTGTTACTGAGGGCCACAGAACTGTTACTTAGGGCCACAGAACTGTTACTTAGGGCCACAGAAACGTTACTCAGGGACACAGAATTGTTACTCAGGGACACAGAATTGTTACTGAGGGACACAGAATTGTTACTGAGGGACACAGAATTGTTACTCAGGGACAGACACAGAATTGTTACTGAGGGCCACAGAACTGTTACTTAGGGCCACAGAACTGTTACTTAGGGCCACAGAAACGTTACTCAGGGACACAGAATTGTTACTCAGGGACACAGAATTGTTACTGAGGGACACAGAATTGTTACTGAGGGCCACAGAACTGTTACTTAGGGCCACAGAACTGTTACTTAGGGCCACAGAAACGTTACTCAGGGACACAGAATTGTTACTGAGGGACACAGAATTGTTACTGAGGGACACAGAATTGTTACTGAGGGACACAGAATTGTTACTGAGGGACACAGAATTGTTACTGAGGGACACAGAATTGTTACTGAGGGACACAGAATTGTTACTGAGGGCCACAGAACCGTTACTTAGGGCCACAGAATTGTTACTCAGGGACAAACACATAATTGTTACTCAGGGACACAGAATTGTTACTGAGGGCCACAGAACCGTTACTTAGGGCCACAGAATTGTTACTCAGGGACACAGAATTGTTACTCAGGGACACAGAATTGTTACTGAGGGACACAGAATTGTTACTCAGGGACAGACACAGAATTGTTACTGAGGGCCACAGAACTGTTACTTAGGGCCACAGAACTGTTACTTAGGGCCACAGAAACGTTACTCAGGGACACAGAATTGTTACTCAGGGACACAGAATTGTTACTCAGGGACACAGAATTGTTACTGAGGGACACAGAATTGTTACTGAGGGACACAGAATTGTTACTCAGGGACAGACACAGAATTGTTACTGAGGGCCACAGAACTGTTACTTAGGGCCACAGAACTGTTACTTAGGGCCACAGAAACGTTACTCAGGGACACAGAATTGTTACTCAGGGACACAGAATTGTTACTGAGGGACACAGAATTGTTACTGAGGGACACAGAATTGTTACTCAGGGACAGACACAGAATTGTTACTTAGGGCCACAGAACTGTTACTTAGGGCCACAGAATTGTTACTCAGGGACAGACACAGAATTGTTACTCAGGGACACAGAATCGTTTAATTAAAGAGTATGTCAGACAACATGCAGAGGAGTGGCAGAGGAGGCAATGTTTTAGGAGCGAGCAGACGTGGCAGCAGAGGAAGGGGTCGAGGCAGCACTATTCGCAGCCAGAGGCTAGTGCTCCCGGTGTCATCCAGTACAGTGAGGAAGAGCTAACAGAGGGCGGTCAGGAACGGGGGGAGACATCCGCCTCTTCAGCAGCCAGGCGAAGAAGTAGTGGCGAGGAGAGTGGCTCGGTAGCCGGTGTAGAGACAGGTCTGTCTCCTGACCCACACGCAGCCGAGGGGGCTAGTAGTGAGGCGGAGACCCTAATTGATGATGATGAGGCTGATCGCACTTGGCAGCCTCGTCGTCATCAGGCTATTGCTTCCGCATCATCAGGAGAAGAGGGTGGCAGCTTGGCAGCGAGCAAAACAGTCGGTGGGTTGTCTCCATCGCCACACTCTGCCATGTGCCACTTTCAGATCTCCTCACACACTGCTGGTGTGTTGAATTTTTTGACATAGGGTGCTGGCAGATTACGGGCCTCCCATAGCTGCTGCCAGGCCCCTAATCTGCCATGGGCCCCTATACCGCCTCCTCATGCTGCTGCCAGGTCCACAGTCTCTCATGCCATGTGCCACTTTCAGGTCTCCTCACACTGCTGGTGTGTTGAATTTTTTGACATAGGGTGCTGGCAGATTACGGGCCTCCCATAGCTGCTGCCAGGCCCCTAATCTGCCATGGGCCCCTATATACCGCCTCCTCATGCTGCTGCCAGGTCCAGAGTCTGTCATGGGTCCCTGTACTGCCTCCCATTGCTGCTGTCTCCATCGCCACACTCTGCCATGTGCCACTTTCAGGTCTCCTCACACACTGCTGGTGTGTTGAATTTTTTGACATAGGGTGCTGGCAGATTACGGGCCTCCCATAGCTGCTGCCAGGCCCCTAATCTGCCATGGGCCCCTATATACCGCCTCCTCATGCTGCTGCCAAGTCCAGAGTCTGTCATGGGTCCCTGTACGGCCTCCCATTGCTGCTGTCTCCATCGCCACACTCTGCCATGTGCCACTTTCAGGTCTCCTCACACACTGCTGTTGTGTTCAATTTTTTGACATAGGGTGCTGGCAGATTACGGGCCTCCCATAGCTGCTGCCAGGCCCCTAATCTGCCATGGGCCCCTATATACCGCCTCCTCATGCTGCTGCCAAGTCCAGAGTCTGTCATGGGTCCCTGTACGGCCTCCCATTGCTGCTGTCTCCATCGCCACACTCTGCCATGTGCCACTTTCAGGTCTCCTCACACACTGCTGGTGTGTTGAATTTTTTGACATAGGGTGCTGGCAGATTACGGGCCTCCTATAGCTGCTGCCAGGCCCCTAATCTGCCATAGGCCCCTATATACCGCCTCCTCATGCTGCTGCCAAGTCCAGAGTCTCTCATGGGTCCCTGTACGGCCTCCCATTGCTGCTGTCTCCATCGCCACACTCTGCCATGTGCCACTTTCAGGTCTCCTCACACACTGCTGGTGTGTTGAATTTTTTGACATAGGGTGCTGGCAGATTACGGGCCTCCTATAGCTGCTGCCAGGCCCCTAATCTGCCATAGGCCCCTATATACCGCCTCCTCATGCTGCTGCCAGGTCCAGAGTCTCTCATGGGTCCCTGTACGGCCTCCCATTGCTGCTGTCTCCATCGCCACACTCTGCCATGTGCCACTTTCAGGTCTCCTCACACACTGCTGTTGTGTTCAATTTTTTGACATAGGGTGCTGGCAGATTACGGGCCTCCCATAGCTGCTGCCAGGCCCCTAATCTGCCATGGGCCCCTATATACCGCCTCCTCATGCTGCTGCCAAGTCCAGAGTCTGTCATGGGTCCCTGTACGGCCTCCCATTGCTGCTGTCTCCATCGCCACACTCTGCCATGTGCCACTTTCAGGTCTCCTCACACACTGCTGGTGTGTTGAATTTTTTGACATAGGGTGCTGGCAGATTACGGGCCTCCTATAGCTTCTGCCAGGCCCCTAATCTGCCATAGGCCCCTATATACCGCCTCCGCATGCTGCTGCCAGGTCCAGAGTCTCTCATGGGTCCCTGTACGGCCTCCCATTGCTGCTGTCTCCATCGCCACACTCTGCCATGTGCCACTTTCAGGTCTCCTCACACACTGCTGGTGTGTTGAATTTTTTGACATAGGGTGCTGGCAGATTACGGGCCTCCCATAGCTGCTGCCAGGCCCCTAATCTGCCATAGGCCCCTATATACCGCCTCCTCATGCTGCTGCCAAGTCCAGAGTCTCTCATGGGTCCCTGTACGGCCTCCCATTGCTGCTGTCTCCATCGCCACACTCTGCCATGTGCCACTTTCAGGTTTCCTCACACACTGCTGTTGTGTTCAATTTTTTGACATAGGGTGCTGGCAGATTACGGGCCTCCCATAGCTGCTGCCAGGCCCCTAATCTGCCATGGGCCCCTATATACCGCCTCCTCATGCTGCTGCCAAGTCCAGAGTCTGTCATGGGTCCCTGTACGGCCTCCCATTGCTGCTGTCTCCATCGCCACACTCTGCCATGTGCCACTTTCAGGTCTCCTCACACACTGCTGGTGTGTTGAATTTTTTGACATAGGGTGCTGGCAGATTACGGGCCTCCCATAGCTGCTGCCAGGCCCCTAATCTGCCATGGGCCCCTATACCGCCTCCTCATGCTGCTTCCAGGTCCAGGCGAACGTAGTCACACAGGGGAGGAACTTCTCAGTGTAATGAACAGAGAAATCGACAGATGGCTGTCTCCGCGCAAACTGAAAATCGGAACCATGTTGACCGACAACGGAAAGAACATGGTGTCTGCTCTGCGTCAAGTAAGGTTGTGCCATGCGCCATGCATGGCTCACGTGTTCAATCTGGTTGTCAAGCGGTTCCTAAAATCCACCATCCCACTGCAAGACATCCTTAAAATGTCACGTAAACTTTGCATGCATTTCAGCCATTCCTACACCACAAAGCACACCCTCCTTGAGCTGCAGCGGCAGAACGGAATTGCACAGCATCGCCTGATCTGCGACGTTGCAACAAGGTGGAATTCAACCCTACACATGTTAGACCGCCTTTACGAACAGCGAAAGGCCATCACCGATTTCCTGATGTTACAAGCGGATAAAGGTACTCCCCTGTGTAACTTCGATGTCAGCCATTGGCAGCTCATGCGTGACACCTGCCGCTTGCTCAGGCCCTTTGAGGAGGCCACGCTATTCGTGAGTCAGCAGGACTATGGGATGAACGACGTCATTCCTCTGTTGCACGTCCTGGAACAAATGCTGTTAACAATGGCTGGTCAGGGTGCGGTAGACGTGGCGCACAGATCTCAACGCCACATGACCCCTGTGGGGGCAGGACAGGAAGAAGAGGAGGAGTTAGAGGAGGACATTTGTGCTCAGGAATTATTGAGTGAAATGGGTGGTTTTTCCACTCAGCGGACAGGAGTGGAGGAGCAGGAGCATCTGGTAGAGGAGGAGGAGGAGGAGACAGAGGACTTAGACGCACCGTGGCAGTATGCTGTGGAGATGGAGGCAGGGAGTCCCTCGCATTCCTTGGCACAAATGGCCCATAGCATGCTCGGTTGCTTGCGTAGCGACAGCCGAATAATAACTATCAGACAGAGGGATGACTTTTGGCTGTCCACCTTGTTGGACCCTCGCTACCGTTCAAAAATGGTGGCCTTTTTCACACCTGCTGAGAGGGAGGCCAAAATAACGTACTATAAAAACCACCTATGTAGTCAGTTGGTCTCTGCCTTTCTGCGCCAATGTCCATCCTCAGACACTGTGGGCCCTGTGCGCTCGCGTTCCGCTGCCATGGCAGCAGGGGAGGGGTGGGGTGTTAGGAGCAGTGGCAGCTCCACCAGCAGCGGCTGCCTCAGTCTGCAGTCGATGATGAGTAGCTTTCTTCACCAGCGCAGTGAGGAAACTACTAACCAGCCGCAGCAGCAGCAGCATCAGGTGGACCTGGAGCAGGAGCTCAAACAACAGGCTTGGGCCTACTTGGACAGCACCCTGCCAACCGAGGTAGACAATCCCCTTGACTACTGGGCAACGAAACTTGACCTTTGGCCCCAACTAGCTGAATTTGCCCTTGAAAGGCTGTCATGCCCGGCCAGTAGCGTGGCATCGGAGCGCGTGTTTAGTGCGGCAGGAGGTATTGTAACTCCGCGGAGGACACGACTGTCCACCCAAAGTGTGGAGAGACTCACGTTTGTGAAAATGAATCAGGCGTGGATTAGTCTGGATTTCAAACCACCAGTTCCTGACACAACTGACTAAATCCGCCATGAATCATGCCCCAAACATGTGCCACTTTCAGGTCTCCTCACACTGCTGGTGTGTTGAATTTTTTGACATAGGGTGCTGGCAGATTACGGGCCTCCCATAGCTGCTGCCAGGCCCCTAATATGCCATAGGCCCCTATATACCGCCTCCTCATGCTGCTGCCAGGTCCAGAGTCTCTCATGGGTCCCTGTACGGCCTCCCATTGCTGCTGTCTCCATCGCCACACTCTGCCATGTGCCACTTTCAGGTCTCCTCACACACTGCTGGTGTGTTGAATTTTTTGACATAGGGTGCTGGCAGATTACGGGCCTCCCATAGCTGCTGCCAGGCCCCTAATCTGCCATGGGCCCCTATATACCGCCTCCTCATGCTGCTGCCAAGTCCAGAGTCTGTCATGGGTCCCTGTACGGCCTCCCATTGCTGCTGTCTCCATCGCCACACTCTGCCATGTGCCACTTTCAGGTCTCCTCACACACTGCTGGTGTGTTGAATTTTTTGACATAGGGTGCTGGCAGATTACGGGCCTCCCATAGCTGCTGCCAGGCCCCTAATCTGCCATGGGCCCCTATACCGCCTCCTCATGCTGCTGCCAGGTCCAGAGTCTCTCATGGGTCCCTGTACGGCCTCCCATTGCTGCTGTCTCCATTGCCACACTCTGCCATGTGCCACTTTCAGGTCTCCTCACACTGCTGGTGGGTTCCATTTTGTCATAGGGTGCTGACAGATTACGGGCCTCCCATTGCTGCTGCCAGGCCTGTAATCTGCCATGGGCCTCCGTACCGCCTGGTCACGCTGCTGCTGGGTCCACAGTGTGACATGGGTCCCTGTACCGCCTCCCATTGCTCCCACTCTGCCATGTGCCACTTTGAGGTCTCCTCACACTCCTGCTGGTTTCCATTTTGTCATAGGTTGCTGTATGGCCTCCCATTGCTGCTGCCTCCACCGCCACACTGTGGCTCCAAACACTGGTTTTGGCCCCGTGACTGGCCAAATGAGTGAAGTGTGCGGTGATTCTAAGATCGACGGCACTCATCTGCATGTCATACTGACTGACAGTATTATTTCTCTTCCCCAGCAGACTCCAAGGGCATTTAAATTAAAGGTACAGTGTTCTGCACTAATATTAAGTCTCTCTGAAGCCTAGAAACACCCTTTTTTAAGTTAAATTCACAGCGAATATATTCGACTCGAATCGAATATTGTCCACGAATTCGCCGAATCAGTCGAATCGAATTTTTGAATACTGCGCTCATCTCTATATATAAGCTACGGAGGAACACCATATCCTGGTAACCCCAGTTAGTCTTTATAGTTGGGTGCCCATGTGATATGTTCTGGAACCTGGGGCTCTGTTTCATGGAAACCTAACGACTCATTTGGTGATTTTCCACTGCTTATCTGTTACCTCTACAGTCTTGCCTAACTCACATGTGAGTCTATGACCTGAAAACCCATTTGTCAAAGATCATTTGTTTGTACTTCATTTGATTTATGAAAATAAAGAAATAAAAAAACTACTACATCTAGTATTTTGTATGACCTCCATGATTTGTACGGACAGCACCAAGTCTTCTAGGCATGGAATGAACAAGTTGGTAACATATTGCAACATCTATCTTTTTCCATTCTTCAAGAACGACCTCTTTTGCAGCCTGTATTCTGGATGGAGAGTGATGCTCAACTTGTCTCTTCAGAATTCCCCATAGGTGTTCGATTGGGTTCCGATCAGGAGACATACTTGGCCACTGAATCACTTTCCCCCTGTTCTTCTTCAGAAATGCAACAGTGGCCTTAGATGTGTGTTTTGGATCATTGTCATTTTGTGAAAGGGTACGACGACCAAGGGCACGGAGTGATGGTTGCATCTTCTCTTTCAATATAGAGCAGTACATCTGTGAATTCATGATACCATCAATGAAATGCAGCTTCCCGACACCAGCAGCATTGATGCAGCTCATCAGAAGGACACTGCCACCACCATGTTTCACTGTAGGCACTTGCATTTTTCTTTGCGATATCACCTTTTTGACATCATACAGTTTTGAAGGCATCAGATCCAAAAACATTTATCTTGGTCTCATCACTCAAGAGTACAGAGTCCCAGTAGTCTTCTTCTTTTTCAGCATGGGCCCTGGCAAATTCTAGATGGGCTTTTTTGTGCATGGGCTTTAGGAGAAGCTTCCTTCGTGAACGACACCCATGCATGACATTCCCCTGCAGTATATGCCGTATTGTGTCACAGGAAACAATCATCCAGTTTGGCTTTCTATTTTTTCAGCTAACTGCAGTGAACTTGCATCGTGATTTTCTTTTTAGAAGATGTTGAGGTATTACCTTCTCTGGATGGCCTGGATGTCTATGTGAGATGGTTGCAGTTCCATCTTTGTTAAATTTATGTATCACTACAGTATTCTGACTGATAAGTAAAGCTTTGCAGATTTCCTTGTAGCCTTCACCTTTCTTGTGTACAAAAATTTTTTTCTTTCTCAGGCCTTGTGACATTTCTCTTCTATGTGGTGCCATTGCTGACAACATGACATGTGAAGGGGTTTTCTTTGTTAACTAATGCCCTTTTATAATCAGCTGTCTGCTGGACACCTGTTTAATGAGCAATTAGACTCACTTGCAGTTGAATTCTTGTTATTTAGGATTTTGTTGTCAAAAATTTAGCTTTGCTCCTAAGATTTTCATGGGGTGTATTTATTTTTGCAACATGGTCTTGAATTAATTTTTTAGGAAAAATACTTTTTTGTTTGTGCAAACTAACAAATGGCCCACATTTTGTGGGAGTATTTTGTAGTATAGTGTCCCTTAAAGAATGTTGATTCTGAAAGGAAAGTATCTGTTGGGTTCTACTCATTTATTCTCTCTCTCTCTCCCTCTCTCTCTCCCTCTCTCTCTCTCTCCCTCTCTCTCTCCCTCTCCCCCCCCTCTCTCCCTCTCTCTCTCCCTCCCTCCCTCTCTCTGCCTCTCTCTCTCCCACTCCCTCTCTACCTTTCCCTCTCCCTCTCTCCCTCTCCCTCTCTCCCTCTCCCCCTCTCCCCATACATACAAAGACACCAAAACAAATAAGTTCAGAAGTTAAGTTATGGGTAATAAAATGGAATGACACAGGGAAAAGTATTAAACACATGAAGAAAGGGAGGTGGAAAAAAGGCATGAAAAGCCAAAACACCAGCTGAAATCTATCAGTGATTAGAAAGCAATCCTGACCCTTGTCAGTGCTAAGTAATATCAGCTGGCTAAGTCTCAACTGATGGCCTATAAAAAGGTAGCTCATTACCAAGATGTCACACAAGAAACATCTCATGATGGGTAAAAACAAAGACCTCTCTCAAGATCTTTGCAACCTTATTGTTGCAAAGCATATTGATGGCATTGGTTACAGAAGGATTTCTAAACTTCTGAATGATCCATTGAGCACTGTTGGGGCCATAATCTGAAAATGGAAAGAACATAATTTCACCATACACTGGTCACGACCAGGTGCTCCTCGCAAGATTTTTGACAAAAGGCGTGAAAGGAATTATCAGAAGAGTTGTCCAAGAGCTTGTGGAGATCTTCAGAAAGACCTGGAATTAGCAGGTACAATTGTTTAAAAGAAAACAATAGGTAACACACTCAACCGCCATGGCCTGTATGCACTCTCACAATGCAAGACTCCAAGGCTAAAGAAAAAGCATGTTGATGTTCATTTAAAGCTTGCTGCACAACATTTAGACAGGCCTGTGAAAACACCATGTTTGGAGGTCAAATGGCACTGCACATCACCCCAAAAACATCATACCAACAGTAAAGTTCGGAGGTGGGAACATCATGGTGTGGGGCTGTTTTTCAGCATACATTACTGGAAAATTTTATATCATTGAAGGAAGAATGAATGGAAAAATGTACCAAGACATTTTTGATAAAAATCTGCTGCCATCTACCAGATTGATGAAGATGAAAAAAGGGTGGACATTTCTGCAAGACAATGATCCAAAACACAAAGCCAAGGAAACTCTCAACTGGTTTCAAACAAAGAAAATAAAGCTGCTAGAATGGCCCAGTCAATCCCCTTATTTGAGTCCACTACAAAATCTATGGAAAGAACTAAAGATCAAAGTTCATAGAAGAGGCTCAATGAACTTGCAAGATTTGAAGACTGTCTGTGTGGAAGAATGGGCCAAAATCACACCTGAATAATGCATGCAATTAGTTTCTCCATACAGGAGGTGTCTTGAAGCTATCATTACCAACAAAGCATTTTGTACGAAGTATTAAATAAATTTCAGTTAGCGTGTTCAATACTTTTTCTCTGTGTCATTCCATTTTATTACACATACCTTAATTTCTGAACTTATTTGTTTGGGTTTCTTTGTAAGCATGGGTTGTTACTGACGTGGTGAAAATTTCAATATATATTAACTGGGAAAAAAAAAATCATGGGTTGTTACCGACATGTGGTGAAAATTTCAATATATATTAACTGGGGAAAATATATTAACTGGGAAAAATGGTGATGTGTTCAATACTTATTTCATCCACTGTATATTAAATTTTATAACATATATAGTATGTATGCATATATGCAAAAAAAAACTTGTCAGCCTCTGATCATAGCTATAGCAAGTTATTGGTCCCTGAAGTGACTAAGAGCTTTTATAGCAGAGTGGGGGATGCGGCTAATGTTGTACATACTGACCTAGCCAACTAAAAGTGACTCTGTCCCTTGCCCTATGTAAGTGGCAGAGAACAGATTAATAGAAGCAAAATTCTTATGTCACTTTTTCAGTAACAATGTAACCTGCTGCTGTTTACAATACATTAGTGTGATCAGTAAGTTGTTTTGGTAAATTAAGAATGTATTTCATATTTTTACACTTTTACCGTTATACTTTTTTTACTTTTAAGGCACAAAAACACAATATATTGGCCAATTATTTGGTAAAATATAAAAGATGATGGTATGCTGAGTACATAGATACCAAACATGACATGCTTTAAAACTGTGCATGCCCCGTGCAATGGCGACAAACTGCATACATTTTTAATATCCATAGGTAACGTTTTAAAAGCCTTTAAAAGCTACCATGTTAGATTTACAGAGGAGGTCTAGTGTTATAATTACTGCCCTTGATCTGACGTTCGTGGCGATACCTCACATGCATGGTGCAACTGCTGTTTCCATACTGACACAGGGTCAAGGCTCACGAACGTAGGTGCGGGCGTGCGCGGGTGGGGGTGAGGGTACTTTTTTTTTTTTCTTTTTTAAGTTATTTTGATTTTTTAATTATTTTTACACTGTTTCTTTTTTCTTTTTTTTTTTTTATCACTTTTAATGCTATCACAGGGAATGCAAATATCCCCTATAACTTCAATGGGCATTGTCATATATTCTTTTTTGAGAAATCTGGGGTCTATCAGACTCTAGATATCTCCTCTGCCCTTACATTATCTAATCAAATCAAGATCGGTGTGATCAGATGCTTTCCCAATTTACAAATGGCGCTGTTTATATCCTGCAAAACTGAAGTTATTAAATGCTCATAGCTTCTGATTTCTTAGGCTATAGAGATGATTGGCACCATTCTGGTCTCCAATCAGCTCTATGGTCAGCTGGCAGAAACACCAGCTGCATTCTCAGGTTCCCCTGATGGCACGGGACTGCCTGAGAAGGCCGTGGAAAGAAGCGGGGGAGGGGGGGGGGGGCATTGCCTCCCGCTGCTTGTAAAAGCAATCCTGCAGCTAATTAGCCACTAGGATTGCTTTTACATGAAAGCCGATCGCCAGCTGAAAAACATGATACCAGGATGATGCCTGCATGATCCTGGTATAACCACTCTAAGTCCAGTGATGTACCAGTACATCGCTGGTCCTTGTTGGGTATATATGCTATGTTCTTTATTTTTTTTGTGT
Source organism: Staurois parvus (assembly GCF_062004578.1). NCBI lineage: Eukaryota > Metazoa > Chordata > Amphibia > Anura > Ranidae > Staurois > Staurois parvus. Next base: position 6,374,719 of record NW_028318511.1, read on the forward strand.
GCAGCCTGTGGATTGCATGAAAAAAAGAGAAGAAATCTCTGCCAAAAAAAAAAGTGTGTGGTATGCCCACCATTATAATATATCGCCCTGCATCCACCCACTTCTAATGGTGGGAACACATTAGGTCACACTTTGCCACAAGTGCCAGTTCCAAGATTGTACAAATGTCTAAATAGTGGCACGAGAAATTGTTTGAATGCAAGGCGGCCAGAAAAATTAATGGGGGACTCATCAACGCAGATGTTTTGCTGGGGAGTATAGATATCTGCAAATTTTTGGTTAAGGTGATTTACAAGGGGCTGAATTTTGTGTAGCCGGTCAAATTCAGGGTCACCTCAAGGACGACAGAGTGTATTGTCGTTGAAATGCATAAAACACATTATACTCTCATATCTATGCCTGGCCATGGCAGTAGAGAACACGACATATGATGAATCGGGTCTTTGTGGACCAATACAACTGCAAATCATTTTTTTTAGTAATGCCCATGTTGAGGGTTAGGCCCCAAAAAAATATAAATTCGAAAACCATGCGAGTCTGGCAAGGTTTGAATGTTGGTTGACGGCGATACATTGTTGTGCATATAAAATGCTTTGATCTACAATCAATGCATACAGATCTTCCGTGAAAAACAGCTCCAAAAAATCAAGGGGAGTAGTTAAATTTGCTATTTCCACCTGAATTCCGGGTTGGGCAGTGAATGGGGGAAGTACAGGTGCTGCAGAATTTGTTGGTTGCCAATCGGAAGGATACTAGGAGCTCTATGGGCCTGTGTGCCAATTCTTGGTGGTTGCGGGACAATACTTGTGCTCGCCACCTCACCAGCTTGTACTGCACTTATGGGACCACGTCACCAAGTCATACTTCAGTGCTGGTATTATTATTATTATACAGGATTTATATAGCGCCAACAGTTTGCTTTACAATATAACGGGAGACAATACAGCAATACAGTTCAATACAAGAGGGTTAGGAGGGCCTGATCCTTGGCGCTTACAATCTAAGAGGTATGTGAAAGACCAAGATGTGCTAGACGGCTGGTGTCGCCAGTTCACCAAAAGGTAGCGCGGCAGTAGTACTGGCACTCTGCTGCATATGAGAGTCATCAAAATTTACCGGCAAGTGCTAACAGAGATCAGGCCTGACTCTGCAAACACTGCGGTTTTGTGTGCAATGTATCAAGTGGCAGTGACCTACTGACACTGCACTTGCTGGGGGAGAAGGGGGGGGGGTAAGCGTAGGGGCTAAACGCAGGTGTCGGATCTGATTCTGCTAATGCTGCATTTTTGAGGACGCTATACTAATGTGAACACTGGTATAGTGCTGATCTGATCAAAGATATTGATCCGTTCAGACACTATACTAGCAATGGAGGTTTATTGTGTATGAGCATCTTCCTGGCAATCAAGGGGTTAAATGTGATTATTGGTGTACTGACAGGCAAACTGACGCCATTTAGGAGCGGCATGAAAACCACAGGAGCATGAATCACGTGTATATATATATATATATATATATATATATATATGTGATTTTGCACACCTGTGCCGCCCTGCAGCAGTATTTCTGCGGTTACATAAGCGGTTTGTGTTACGGTGCTGTGTTACTTTAACTGACAATTGCACGGTCATGCAACGCTGCACCAAAATTAAATTTACATTTTTTTCCCCCACGAATTGGGCTTTCTTTTGGTGGTTTTTGATCGCCTGTAACAAAATTTTTTATTTTTTGCGCTATAAAAAAAAAGCCCGACAGTTTTGAGAAAAAAAAAACAATATTTTGTACTTTTTGCTATAAAACATGTCCAGTAAAAAAATGTAAAGATCAAATTTCGTCTTAAATTTCGGCCAAAATGTATTCTGCGACATGTCTTTGCTAAAAAAAATCCCAATCCGTGTAACTTAATTGGTTTACGTGAAAGTTAGCGTCTACAAATGGCGGTAGAGATACTGGATTTTTTTTATACTAATAATAGTGGCGATCAGTGACTTATGGCGGCGATCAGCGACTTATGGTGGCAATCAGCAACTTATGGCGGGGCTGTGGGACTGCGGCGGACAATCTGACACTGGGGGGAACTGACTTAGGGTCACTGACATCTGCAGTGACACCAATACAGTGATCAGTGCAAAAAAAAAAACACTGACACTGTACTAATGGGAGGAAGGGGTTAACTTCTGGAGACAATCAAAGGGTTAACCTTGTGAGGGGAGTGTTTTACTAGGGAGCGGGGGGGTGTACCTCTCTATTACACGCTGTCCCGGAAGGCTGTGACCAGCGATCCCGAAACAGTGAGCTGAAAGCTGACAGGGAGGAAAGCTACATTGAAAACAATTGAAAACAATGCACATTGAAAACAATGCAGCCGTCCTCTCTGTCAGTGATTGCCGGCAATCGCCGGGCTCCGGTGGGTAATCACTGGCCGGGACCTGGTGATTGACACCCGTGGGCACAATCGGTGCCGCGGGTCTGGCAGTCACGCGCCTTGCGTGCGCCGCCTACCCAGGAATGCAGGATCACTTATATATACATGATCCTGCACACAGGGACCACCTTATAGCAGTATATGTACCGGGGGAGGTCCCCTAGTGGTTAAAAAGAAGTAAATAATAACGGTGGTCAGAAAATTAACACGGACAATGAAAGTCACTTCCCACTTTGATGGATAGTGTAGTCCCTTATATTGATGATCAGGGAGATGAGCAGCTGAACATTGATTATTAATGACATTGCTAGTCTGTAGGAGAGGTGCCCCAATACATTTTTGGTAAGGTAGAGAAGTAAAGTGAAGCCATTTATTATCACATAGTTGTTTGGCTTCTTTTTAAATCATAATGATAACAGAAATAACTGAAATGGCCCTGACCAAAAGTTTACATACCATGGAATGTTTGGCATTGGTACAGACAAAGTGACACACACAGGTTAAAATGGCAACTAAAGGTTCAATTGTCACATCTATGGCATTTTAAATTGCATTTAGTATCTGTGTAAATAGTCAATGAGTTTGTTAGCGCTCACGTGGATGCACTGTGCAGGCTAGATAATGGGGAGCAGAAAAGAACTGTCAAATGACCTGCTTAATAAGTTAATGGAACTTTATTAAAATGGAAAAGGATATAAAAAGATATCAAAAGCCTTTAATATGCATGCTAGTACTGTTCATTCGCTTATTAGTAAGTGGAAAATTTGGGGATCTCTTGATACCAAGCCAAAGTCAGGTAGACCAAGAAAGATTGCAGCCGCAACTGCCAGAGGAATTGTTCAGGATACAAAGAAAAACCCACATGTAACCTCAGGAGGAATACCTCTGGAAAAAGATAGTGTGGTTGTTCAAGGAGCACAGTACGACAAAACAAAAATTCTAAATTCTGCTGCATAGTCGAGTTGCCAGTTGCTAGAAAGAAGCCTTTACAGTGCTAATGTCACAATAAATCCCAGTTACAATATTCCCAACAACACATTGACATACCTCACAGTTTATGGCATACTGTGATGACACCAAAATAGAGCTTTATGGTCACAACCATAAATGATATGTTTGGAAAAGGGTCAACAGTAACAAGAATACCATCCCCACTGTGAAGCATGGTGGTGGCTCACTGATGGTTTGGGGGTTGTGAGCTCTAAAGGCACGGGGAATCTTGTGAGAATTAATGACAATATCAGTGCAGCATGTTAACATAAAATACTGACAAGCAATTTACATTCGCCTGCACGAAAGCTGCTTATGAGCACTTGTGGACTTTCCAGCACATCAATGACCCTCCCTAAGCACAAGGCCAAGTTCAGTGGTTACAGCAGAAAAAGGTGAAGGTTTTGTAGTGGCCATCAGTCTCCTGACCTTAAAGCTGATCTCCAGTATTTACTACACTTTATATAGTTTGTTCGGGCCAAGCTGGCCCAAACAAACTGTCCCTCACTAACGTGAGGCCGCTGGATGCCTTGTATAAGCTGTATGTAAATAAAAGATCATTGTTTTAAAATAATACATGAGGGCATCCACTGTTGCATGAGCTTGTTTGCAGAGTTGAAATTGGAGATTTAAAGGGCCATACAGCTGGCAAGTGGGAAGTAATATATGTGAACTGGGGGATATCCAATCACAGTGGAGCGAGGTCTGAGATCTACCCCAGGCTGGGGAAAACGTACAAGTCAGACCTAACAGTGAGCATATATATGAATGGTGGTGGCATTCACTGTGTATGGATCTAATTTGATAATACTGATAGTGGAATTTATCACAAGGAACATATTATTTGAAGACTATCACAATATATGAACTGGGACTGTGCACTTAAGTATTAATTGTTTGGAAAAATATTTGTTGTTTACGGATTTACACCTATCAGTGGTTTACAGTGTGATAATGCACTATTGATTAGGTGAAGGTGCAACCTAAACTTTTATTTTGAGTTTATGAATCAAGATTGAGGGAACACTGTCGTTTGGTTGCAGCCACCCGCTATTGCTATTAGCGCTATAATAGGGAGAGGAAGGTGGTTGTAGGCACTTTTAGTTAATAATGCAGGATAACACATAATTGTTTAGTAAACTGTATGTAGCTGAGGCTGTGTTTCGGGTGCAAGCTGAGACCTTCCTGTCTCATACCCAGAACACAATAGTGTCTGTCTGAGTGGCGCTCAGCCATTCTTAGAAAGCGATGTATTCTATTAATGAATACAAAGCTTCCTCTGATTGGATGAGTCAGAGGTTGTGACATCATCAGCCCACCAATCAGAAGAAGCTTTGTATTAATTTATTGAGCTCCATTCAGACAGATGGTATTGCAATCCGAGTATGAGACAGGAAAGTCTCGGCTCCCACCTGGAACACAGTGCTGTATACTGTATGCAGCCTCAGATACGTACAGTTTATACACTGCATCCAGTGGCCTCACATGTTAGTTAGGGATGTGGTTCACTTGGACCAGCTTTGCTCAAATGAACTATGTGAAGTGTAACATAAGCTGGAGATCAGCTTTAATATCATCGAGCCAATCTGGGGAGATTTCAAATATGCGGTTCATGCAAGACGACCAAAGACGTTGTATGACCTGAAGGAATTTTGCCAAGATGAATGGGCAGCTATACTATCTGCAAGAATTCAGGGCATGATAGACAACTATTCTAAAAGACTGCACGCTGTCATTGGTTGAGGCAATACACAGTATTAAGAACTAAGGGTATGCAGACTTTTGAACAGGGTCATTGAATTTGTTTACTTGTTGCCATGTTTTGTTTTATGATTGTGCCATTCTGTTATGACCTACAGTTGAATTTGAAACCCATAAGAAATAAATGTGTTTTGCCTACTTGCTCATGTTTTCTTTAAAATGGTACATACTGTAACCAATTCTCTAAGGGTATTCAAACTTTTGAGCACAAATGTATATATGTATAATGTACAGCTGTGTTCAAAATAATAGCAGTGTGCTGAAAAAAGTGAATAAAGCTCAAAATTCTTCTAATAGCTTTTATTTCTATACACACAAATGCATTGGGAACACTACACATTCTATTCCAAATCAAAACATGAAGAAAAATATATCAAGTTTGTGTTGTTCCTCTAAGAAATTGAAGAAAAGTGAATATTAGACTGTTCAAAAAAACAGCAGTGTTTGTATTCTTCTTTACAAACTCAAACATTCACTATAGAAACTGAAAAATGTTTGAAGATTTTGCTTTCCTTTGAATCACTTAATTAATATTTAGTTGTATAAGCACTGTTTCTGAGAACTGCTGTACATCTGTGTTGTATGGAGTCAACCAACTTCTGGCACCTGTGAAAAGGGATTCCAGCCCAGGATGATTGGACTACATTCCACAGTTCTTCTCTATTTCTTGGTTTTGCCTCAGAAACTGCATTTTTTGATGTCACCCCACAAGTTTTCTATTGGATTAAGATCCGGGGATTGGGCTGGCCACTCCATAATGTCAATCTTGTTGGTCTGGAACCAAGATGTTGCATGTTTACTGGTGTGTTTGGGGTCGTTGTCTTGTTGGAACACCCATTTCAAGGGCATTTCCTCTTCAGCATAAGGCAGCATGACCTCTTCAAGTATTCAAATTGATCCATGATCCCTGGTATGCGATAAATAGGCCCAACACCGTAGTATGAGAAACATCCCCATATCATGATGCTTGCGCAACCATGCTTCGCTGTCTTCACAGTATACTGTGGCTTGAATGCAGTGTTTGGGGGTCATCTGACAAACTGTCTCCGGCCACTAGACCCAAAAAGAACAATCTTACTTTCATCAGTCCACAAAATGTTGCGCCATTTCTCTTTAGGCCAGTCAATGTGCTCTTTGGATAATTGTAACCTCTTCAGCACATGTCTTTTTTTCAACAGTGGGACTTTGCGGGGGCTTCTTGCAGATAGCTTGGCTTCACATAGGCGTCTTCTAATTGTAACAGTACTCACAGGTAACTTTAGACCTTCTTTGATCTTCCTGGAGCTGATTGTTGGCTGAGTCCTTGCCATTTTGGATATTCTTCTATCCATTTGAATGGTAGTTTTTCACTTTCTTCAATGTCTTTCAGATTTTGGTTGCCATTTTAAAGCATTTGTGATTGTTTTAGCTGAGCCGCCTATCATTTTATGCACTTCTTTATATGTTTTCCCCTCTCCAATCAACTTTTTAATCAAGGTACACTGTTCTTCTGAACAGTGTCTGGAATGACCC